>NC_060119.1:787276056-787582108 GCF_021461395.2 Schistocerca americana
TTGAAAAAAAAAAAACATGTTTTTACCCCCGTCTTCTCTCATAATAGGGCTAATAGGCTATAAATCTCACATTACTGATGCCCAGGAAGTTAACTGTTTGTGTGCCAAATTTTGTTGAAATCAATGCAAGGGTTTGGGAAGAGATCCCAGACTTACAAATTCATCTATAGAATAGTATACTTAGTGTGGATGTGGCCAGTACTCCGTATACTCATCAACATACGAAACATTTTTCTACTTCATTGCTTTCATGTCCATTTACTTGTATCAGAATTTTCAGTAGATGCAACCTTTGTTCCCGTTCTTTGGGTTTCACAGAAACATTTTTGTCTGAGATGTAGCTTCTCAAAAATTATTAAAAATGAGATAATATGAACTTGGTGCTAATAAGTCTCATCAAAATTATTCATTTCAGTTCGGTGGTGTAAAACTTCTTCTTATTCGATGTCCTGGTGAACTTGACCAGAACAGGATAGGTAGAATTACCATCAGAGTGCAATGTAACTTGAAATTATAGGTATACTTTTCTACATTTTAACGGCATTTTATTACTCAGAGTGATACAGGAGGTTGGTTGCAAATAACAGCTCAACAGTGAACCTCGTACTCCCCAAATCATATTTTCATGTACACTTTCAAACAATTATGCCATTGATCATTTTACAGTTTTCAGTAATTACAATTGAAAAATATCTTATCAAGTCAATTTGACATACATAAAAAAGTATAAACATTACTATTTGTTTCACACATACAAATTAGCTAGAAAATAATGATAACAGTTGATTTTATGTCAGACAGGGGAATAAACAGAGACTTTGGCAAATTCATTAATTACATAATAATACAATTAAATACAGTGTTCCTACCGTGTTTACAACAGATGTTTTAACAGATCTTTCAGTTGACATTTAGAGTAATTTGGTATTTTAAACAGAAAGTATCTTTTGACGATTTGTTTACAGGTTTTGGATTTCGTTATTTCGTTAAACACATATTAGTGCTTCAAATATCAGTTAACATTGATAGAGACAGTGCTTATACTTACGTTATTATGAGAATTACTCTATGTGTATTGGCCGATAAACAAAAATGAGTGACATGGTATAACATGATTTTATTATAATATCTCAATTAAAACAGAATAGGATAATTTCAGATTTTCTACCAACTGACTAACTTTTATGGTTTTTTGTGTTAGTACTTCATAATCATTTATGTATTACATTAGCTGTTAGGTAGAGATTACCACTTTGTTTATGTTTCTTACATTGTGATTATCTTGCTCTTTGACTAATTTGGAATAGTTGCTTATTATATAATTAGCTCACTAGGGTAATATACAAAATAGATCCATCACATTGTTGTAACAGTATTGGAATTTGGTCAGTGGCTGGCCCTCAATGAAATAAGACATAGGGTGGCGATTTGCTCAATTTGTCATTAATTCTGGTCTGTTATGTTTCATATCTGAGTACACACCCACTGGTATGCAAGGATGGTGCTATGATTTTCGTCCTCTAGGTAAACATTCTTAGGCACCTTCTCCATATTTTTATTTTCACCTTTTTTTACAAAGTCTAAAAATTTTAATGGAAAATAATTAACCCTCCACAACGCTGCTTTGCAGATGTGCACTGCAAAGTTTCAACACTCTTTTCATCTTTGTCCTTGAAGTTTAACACTGGAAACTGCCTTGCAGATGGGCAATGTTGCTTTATGAAGGTAACTGAAAAGAATCTGCCGCTAGAATGCGCTAATGAGTGTATTCCTCCATGTAGCGCTGTTAGTCAGGCACACCTTTCTTTCTGTCTATGGTGATTGTGATATTTTCAAGCAAGAACACGTGAACATAAAAGATATACAGTGTTTCTATAACCTCTGGCGAGTATAGTTTACAGTTCAGATTGTATCTCTGGTAATAAATACGTAAGTACTACATGAATCAATTTTGGTTGCATATGTGCAACAGTGGATAGTAATTCTCCCACCCAATAACAATAGAAATTCTAGTTTCTCGTGCTACTTCGAATGTTGTAATGGAGTTAACCTCATATTTTGAAAATGGACAGTTAAAGTGATGACTTTGAAGAATTTATGTCACTAAAATGTCCATCTGACAGTGAAGGTGGCTTATATTTGATGATTCAGATGAAGGTCTTACTATATCTGTAAATGAGCTGGAATCTGCATGATAGAGAGCCTGAGAATACTAGAGGGATTACCCATAATTCAAATAATTTTTTGGAGGATGATAATAATGAACTTGTTGCTGATATACCGCTATTACAAGCCTCTGAAATACAACCAAGTATACAGAAAAATAGAATCACTTGGAAAAAAAATCATTTCACAACTGACCGATGCCAAAGCATCTGGGAACACTGTGATTCGCCTTGCAATGGAAATTACAACAGAAAAGAACTACACATATATTTTGACATATATTGTACATCTGCAGATACAGCTGTATACCTGTTTAAGCTCAGGATTCAGTCTGTGGGAATGATCCAAAGGAATAGATCGCCAAACTCCAAATTTCAAAATCAAAAGGAGCTGAAAAAACAAGTATGCTAGTATTCTGAGGAGCAGTAAAGTATTGGACATTTGATCTATTTTGTATAAAGATAATAATATTGTCTGTGTTCTGTCTACTTTTGATGGCGAGCTACTAAAATCTGAAGTGAAAAGGTTTGAGAGAATGGTACCATGTGCTGCTGTTGTTTCTGTTTACAACTGACATGTGGGAAATGTGGATATATTAGATAGTAGCATTGGCAGATGTAATATAAAAATTAGATCAAAAATTAGATCAAAAATTAGAGCCAAACGATGTTATTTACGTTTTCTTCCACGTGATTGATATAATTGTAATAAATTCGTGGACTGTATACAGCAGGGTACCCACTGAAAAAGGAATAGCAGATATGACAATAATCCAGAAGAAGTTAAGATCTGAATTGGCTCAGACTCTCTGCCAGATTGATCCTGGAGCAAAAAACGGGGAAGACAACTAGCACAAAGAGCAACAGGCTTAAGTATAAGGCATCGTCGTTGCCTCCAAAGGATTTAAGTTTAAATCCCTCTGTCACTGGCCATTGCGGAATGAGAACAACGTTCAAACGCCATAACTGCAAAGGCTATACCTCAGTCATGTGTGAGAAGTGCAAAGTAAACTTACGATTAAATAAACACAAAAACTGCTGCTTTGCATTCCATAGCATCCAAAGACATCCATCAGCTTCTTATAGTACCATTAATTCTTTCATAAATGTTTTTCATCAGGTGTTTAAAACTGTTTTGTACTCAGTTAATGTTTATTAATGATATAAATTTCACATGGCTTTGCGTAAGTGCAAAGCATCGTGTGTTAAGTGAATATGAAAAGTTTCATACTGTGTTGCATAAATGCAATGCCATTTTTTTTATTTTTAGAATTAAGGATGTATTACTTTATCGACATTTTTCCTGTCATCCTTGAACAATTTCAAATAAAAAAAATTATTTGCTGTTCTAAGAAACTGATGAAGAATAACACTTAAACAAGGCCTTTTTAAGAGCCTTTTTAATGCTTGTAGTTTACATAAATTCGGTATATTACAGAATTGTATTTTGTCATAGTCTTTTTTAGATTCAAGCTCATTCATAATCCTGGTATAATTTAACGAATGGGCTCTGAGTCCGTTACGCTCACAGTTAATTCAACAAATCTCTTATGCCCCATTGTAGTTCCCAAACATTTCTTCACTCTTGCAAGACGCTGAATGACCTCTCTGTTTGGGCACAGCAACAGGTAAAGTGCAGACAATCTGTAAAGCTACCATTATATTTGGGAATGTGTTATCAACACTGCATTTGTGAAGGGCATTGAGAAGGTATAGAGGGCCCTCGCCACCAGTTTTTTCTTATTTAAACTGTTAAAACGCTTTTTCCACTCCACAGCCCGATATCGAAATCTAAAAGCTTCTCATTCCCTGTCAAACTAGCCATTTCAGTTTCTGGAACGATTTTATCATTGTCAGCATCGCTTGCTCTAATACTATCACTTCCACTTTTTTGTGTGCCTTCGTCCTCAATGCAAATGCTATGGCCGGCCGGAGTGGCCGTGCAGTTCTGGGCGCTACAGTCTGGAGGCAGGCGACCGCTACGGTCGCAGGTTCGAATCCTGCCTCGGGCATGGATGTGTGTGATGTCCTTAGGTTAGTTAGGTTTAATTAATTCTAAGTTCTAGGCGACTGATGACCTCAGAAGTTAAGTCGCATAGTGCTCAGAGCCATTTGAACCATTTTTGCAAATGCTACCCGGACAGTCATCCCTCATTTGATAGACATGGTCCCATCTCTGCACTGACGATGCTACAAATACTTTAAGCATCTTTCTTGCATATCAACACCTGCAAATTAATTTTTGAACGAGACGGTCGTTTTTAAGTACCAACACGATAGCACCTTTAACCTGTTACAAGTCCATCTAACAAATGACGTACCTTGCCTCTGAGAATTCTGATCCTGCTTATTATTAATTAAGGAAACCTCATCGTCGTGTCTGGTCCTTCTGACTCCCCCAACACAGCTGGATTAGCGAGTGGCGCAAATGCCTGTCCCTATTAGGCAACAATGTCTTTTTCAGAATTATGCTTTGGTTTTTGAATTTTCAAATGTGTGTGAATTCCTAAGGGACCAAACTGCTGAGGTCACCCGCCCCTAGACTTACACATTACTTAAACTAACTTATGCTAAGAACAACACACACACCCATGCCCGAGAGAGGATGCGTACCTCCGGCGGGAGGGGCCGCGCAGTTCGCGGCATAGCGCCTCTAACCGCGCAGCCACTTCGCGCGGCTTCGTTCTTGATAACCTGATGGAGTTCTCTAACATTTTTTTCCTAACAGGTCTTTCGTTTCCATGATAACAATACTCTTAAAACTGTGTGATGCAACTATACAAAGACGTAACTTCCTGCAGAATCACGAAGTAATGGAGAGCGTGCAGCAGCTATTCAGCTCGACTGACTTCTGAGGACTACTTACGAGTAATGACCAGTCATAATACAAAACAAAACTTTGCATGTCCACACTCGCACGAATTCGTTGAATTCGGTGCGGTAAACTGGGCTTGTTAAAACTCTTCCGTTCGAAAGCTGGAGCTCTACAATAGCTGATACTCGTAATAGAGGTTGACACAGTAGCTCACCCTGCTGACTGCCTTCTCAAGTGAAAGTGTAAACTGTTTTAAAATGACCGAAACGTAAACAGTTTTATCTACAATGTCATCCTAATTCTCTAACAGGCAAAAATCTTTTTGAAATGGCGAAAAGATGGAAGTAACAAAGAGTGTTTTAAGACAATGGGTACTCCCCACAGCAAATACAGAAGGCACTGAAAATGAAACCGACCTGCCATATATGGGTAACCTCTCATCAAAAATAGGACGGCTTCTCAGCAGACAAAAAGTAAAAGTGATGTTTCGTCCTCCACCCAAGATAGCTGCACTCGTGGGCTCCGTCAAAGATGATTTGCTGCTCCGAAAATCTGGAGTTTACAAAATTCCATGTGAATGTGGCCTTTCTTACATTGGGCAAACAATTCGTACTGTCCAAGAAAGATGTACAGAGCACCGGAGGTACACACGAATTTTACAACCTAACAAGTCGGCAGTGGCAGAGCATTGTATCGACACTGGTCACAGAATGTTGTATGACAACGTCGAAATTCTGGCAACTACGTCGTCTTTTTGGGACTCGATAGTGAAGGGGGCAATTGAGATTCGCTTGACGTCGAATCTAATTAACAGAGATAGTGGTTTCAACCTTGATAAATCATGGAATACGGCACTTGATGTAATAAACTCACAAAGTCGACGTCACAGTGCAGCTCACAATGATATATCGACATGCCAACTCAGATCGATTGCGGAGTCATAGATGTAACTCGAGCATTGTGCACGTCTCTGCCGCCGACCAACGTTTGTGGCGCAGTGGCGCATTTGCGTCTGTGGCCGTATGTTCAGTCGCGCGGTACACGAGTCTAAAGGGACGAAGCGGGCACTGGAGCGGCAGTCTTGCGGCTCACTCTGAAGATGGTTGAACGTTATACAGCCGAAATATTAGAAGGAGAATTCTTGCGGCTGCACACCCGAAACTTAATGGAACAACAAATATAAATGTTGAAGATGTCAATTAATTAAACTTTTAATTTATTTAATACTTTTATTTGGACACTAACCTAAAAGCTACCAACATAAAAAATCATTTTAAGATACTCAATTCTCTTATTAGTGTATATGAGTTCTACATTGTCTGATGTACTGGTTGTGCCTTCCCTGCAAAACTGTAGTACCTTGAATTAGTTTAACCACTAGTTATAAATGTGCAGTACATGGTCTTTTTTTTTTTTTTTTTTTTTTTTTTAAAAAAAAAAAAAAGAGTCATAAAGGTTCAATCAAGGCCTCCAGTGCTGAGGCCTGTCAGTCAAAATCATCGGTGCAGATTTTAAAACTTACATTTGATTTCTGTTTAATTAGGCACTCAGGTCGACCCTAGCCCAGGGTCTTTGTGTCGAGCTTACCCTCCTCCCCGCGTTTCTCCCCTCTCCCCCACCTAAATACAGCCCTGTTGGTATGGTATTATAATTTATCTGTTAATTTACACTATATTCTACATCCTTCTGCAACACGTACAATTTCATATGGGACACGTCAGTGAAGCAAAATCATGAGGTGTAAGTGCAGACATTGTCTTTGCATTATGGTACGAGATCTCTATCAACTGCCACATCAGATTTGTACATGTTTGATACGTTGAGGAATAAGTGTGATGACAAGCATTTATGCATTTACACATTTGCCTCAGTCTCGTGACGTAGCCTAAAGAATATCATTAGTACCCATTCGTGGCAACGTAACTTGTGTGTAGAATGTGAAAACAAATTCGTACTGTTACCATTCTTCTCTCAAAAACCCTGCTTTGCCTTTATTTCAACCAAAGTGTATTGTTCCTAATTGATTCCTAAGAAAATCAACCTTAAATGGTTCATTTAAAAGTTAGTGTTCACTTTACGTCGAAGAGGCTGAATTAAATGTCGGATCAGTTATTCTTTGCTGTCAGTTAAAACATCTTTGTAACTAGGGGGAGTAGACGGCAACTGCCAAAGTTCTCCCCCGATTCTGGAAGATTACCTTTCATTTTTACAATACTCTTGATGTCATTATCATTTCTTTCCTTTTTGTTTTGAGCGCTTTTACTTGTGTGACAACGAGAAATGGACGACGAGAAGGAAGACACGCCACAGGAGGACATGGAAGAAGACGAACTGGAAGAAGAGCAGGACGGCGACCTCCCTTCAGAAACTGAGGAGGAAGAGGTAGATAACGAACCCGTAGAGGAAACTACAGACCAGGAAGAATTGAAATCTACAGAAACTCGTAAAAAAAGTGTAACGATGAAGGGGGATGTCCCTGCGTTTAGAGAAGGAAGTGAGGTAGCCGGCCAGTTTTCGGGAGAAATTCCTGTACGCTTCTTGCAGAGAGGTTCACATGTTGGAAAAGGGTTAGCAGTACTCACGAGTGGCGGCGATTCTCAAGGTAGGAATTTAAAACTATAGTACTGTCTACGACTGTGCAAATAGCATTCTAGCTAATTTGACAGAATTTTATTTGTATGCCATCTCGTTTCTTCGGCATTTAGTCATCAAATAACTTTCATAAATTTGTGCTGTTTCTAGTAAAATCTTTGCATAATAGGAACAATACGCTATTAGAGTATATTTTCTCCTTTTTGAGATTTTGAAATATGAATGTGGTGATGTAAATCTAAAATTACCTTACACAGCCTGCCTTCTAGGAGGGACTGAAACAAATACAATATAAATGATGGTTTATTACAAATATAATGATCCTCATTATCAGCAGCATCTTCACTGCTTCATTAAGCATTTACTAGAGCCCTCAGTTATATGCGTACATGTTTCTAGTGCCATGTATCCACATTCCATTAGGAAGTCGTGTCATAGTTTTCTTATCTCTTGGAATCTAGTAAAGAATTTCTTGTGCCGTCTACCTTCATTTCATTTTCGTTATTGCCATCAATAAATCTTGTTTCAGTCCGTTCCCCGATCAATTTATTTGTTTTCCTTTCTATTTTTAGTACTCGCTAATTGGCATCTTTCCACAGCTGTGTGAGCAATACTCGGTTTCTGAATGGCTTGCCCATTAAAAGTTCAGTTAAATTTTTCTATATCGGTTCCTCACTTTCAGGCACTGTAGCACAACAAACCGAGAAGAAAAGGACGTCTCTTGGATAGATCTACAACGCACTGTAGCACTGAAACTGCATATTTGAGGAATAACCAAATATAAATATGAAATCCTCCAAATACGGCACGATAAATTCGGAAACTGTAAAATCGAGATTGCGCTGTACGATGTGCTTTTGTTACGGAATCTGAGCACAGGACATGTGATCTACAGTAGTTACCCAGTTACAGCAAGCATAGCAGACATGTGGTCTACTCAGCCAAACACGTGACTTTTTCGTAGCGCGCATACATAAATGAAAATACGTACAGTATAGGAATAAGTAGTGCTATGGCTACATATATAATTTTAGTTCTGCTTTTTTTCATGAGAGATGTGGTTAGGCTGGAATGCAAGAGGACATCTTAAATTCATGCAAATGATGCTATGACATTACTACTCTTGTTTGAGAGAAATATGTGGCTTGGACGTAACAACAGAACTTAATCCTACAACATTAAAGTGGGAGACATTATGAGATTGTTACTAAGCATTATAAATTTTACTATCACAAAAAAATGGTTCAAATGGCTCTGAGCACTATGGGACTCAACTACTGTGGCCATAAGTCCCCTAGAACTTAGAACTACTTAAACCTAACTAATCTAAAGACATCACACACATCCATGCCCCAGGCAGGATTCGAACCTGCGACCGTAGCGGTCGCGCGGTTCCAGACTGTAGCGCCCAGAACAGCTCGGCCACTCCGGCCGGCTTACTATCTCACATTTCATTCGACGGAAGTCATAATTTATAGTTTATGTACTAGTTAATTACAATTATAAGGTCTCCAGTGGTAGGTCGCATACAAAATAAGTACGATATGTACTGTTTTACATTCGATACTGGCAATTATACTGCTCAAAATGTTGGCGGGAACCACGAATTGGTAGTAACCGCAATCGTAATTTCTAGGAGGGTTTAGTGATCTACGGTTAAATAGCTGGGAGTGAAGCAATGAATTTTATATTCTTTATTGTCACAAATACTTGGCTGTTATTCTACGAATAGGTCGCGATTTTCAGGAAAGTGGTTAAGCTGTTTCGGCTGTATTTTCGAATACCTCGCGATTTGCAAAGGTTTTTTAGGCTGGGACGTAAGGGCACGTCTTGCATTGGCAGACGAAATCTGGTTGTGGTGACAGACTGATCTGAGCGTAGCCAGAGGTCTAGGTTAGGCTGGAATACAACAGATTCGTTGTGAGTTGGCGAAGCGAAATTTGGGGACAAGAAACACAACAAACGCCGTGAAATAGTAGGAAACTGATGTTCGATGGAATTCAGCGAGGGTCGAAAAAGTGCTTCCTTGAGCCCATTGAATTTGGCATCAAGGAAGTGTTGTTCAGAATACTGGAAGATAAAAAAAAATCCCACTGAGGCGAAGATCGTTAATGACTGCTTCATTTCATACAACATTCAAAGTACTGAAGGTTTGTACCTAAAGTTAACTATGGTCCGAATTTTGTAGTTACGAAAGATGGTTCCGTTCACACACAGAACATGGACAGAATGTGGCGGGACGTCAGACGTGGCATCCCACGATACGAGAGGAAGACCAAACATTTCGTGTGCTACCTAGCTGACTGTATGTACCGTCGAGCACATCGCCAGACAGAAAAATTACGTCACTTTTTTGTTGAAGCGGGTAAACTTTACACCCCCGGAGGAATTGTAATGCAGCAATTGTTTCGAAAAATGTTCAAACACGACTGGCGACTACAATTCAGTGCCTTCCGGGGAAACCGGCGCCTTCAGTTTCCTCAACATTACAGATATGTTACAGCATCGCTTTGCTTGGTAGTGCAAGTTTTGTACAATACTTTGGAATATCTACTTCCTTCGTGTTTCGTTCCAAACATTTTTCGTTATTTATGTGTTGGCGCACTGTAAATGTGATGATACGATTGTCTGATTACATAACGTGTAATGTGCTCTCATTCTGTGTTTTGATTGGCTGAGGAGATCACGTGTCCTGTGCATCGTACGGTGCAATTTCGATTTCACAGCTTCCGAAGCTATCGTGCCATAGGCTGTTTGGCGGATTTCGTATTTATACTTGCTTATTCCGCAAATAGGCAGTTTCAATGCCAAAGCGCATTAAAGACCTACCCAAGAGACGTCTTGTTTTTCTCGCTTTTTTCTTCTACTGTGCCGGAAAGTGCGATACTGATATATCAAAATTGTACCAAAAGTTGATATCTCACTGCTATTCCTCAGAGATGTAAATATACGCTGACTGTAATTTTCGATTTTCAGACATAGCAGAAGCTTTGCTTTGAAACTCCTATGTAGTAAATAACACAATTTTATGCTATTCCAATCTTTTTCATTTCCTTTGTTGTTCATCCAGTCGTCTTCTGATGCTCTAGTTCCGAAAGTTCAGGTATTGTTTCTTTGACTTGATGATTACTGTGTGGTGTCATCTTTCGATATGCTGATTATAAATTATTTTAGTATTACTGTAATTTATTTCTAGACTTACTCTGTTAGATCATTTCCTCCATTAGTTGTTGAACTTAATTTCATTTCTGAAATTTCCACAATCAGCTGCAGACTAATTGTACTGTATTGTATATTTGTTAGTTCAGGTTTATTATATACACTTGACTGTGTACGCTACCGATCAAAAGTTTTCGATCACCATGACAAAAACTACATACATTATTACAATGCAGAAACACATTGTACTAACTAGACTAACAAAATAAATATTTTCTCTCTCATCATTAACTACAATACATTATTATTTAGATTTTAGTCTCATCAAAGTGTCCACCATTTGTCCGAGGAACAGCTATTCAAAAGCTTTGCATTCTGGAGATAAGATTTTGTAGTGTTTTTGCAGGTATTACAGTCCAGCAAGTCTGTAAAGTATTCTATGAATCTTCAACATTAGAAGACCTCAGTATTCTTACCTGCCAGTCAAGTTCATCCAATAAGAGTTCTATTGAAGTTAAGTCAGATGATGCACTTGGCCAAAACATGTTCTTCAGAACCTCACGTTTCTCTTTCTCCTCCACCCAAGGCAGGAGCATGTCTGGGATCGCCGGCCGGAGTGGTTGAGCGGTTCTAGGCGCTACAGTCTCGAACGGCGCGACCGCTACGGTCGCAGGTTTGAATCCTGCCTCGGGCATGGATGTGTGTCCTTAGGTCAGTTAGGTTTAAGTACTTCTAAGTTCTAGAGGACTGATGACCTCAGAAGTTAAGTCCCATAGTGCTAGAGCCATTTGAACCATTTGTCTGGAATCATTACCCTGCCGCAGAATAAACCCACGACCAACAAGACCTTTGCCAGATGGGACTGCATTGTTGATCAATATCCTGTGATATTGTTCCTCCTTCAGTATTGCACTAGATCATCGACTTTACCATTCGCAAAACAGCCTGACACCATGGCCGATCCTCCACTATTCTTCAACATTGGCATCACAAGTAGATTCTTCACATGTTCTGTAATTTTCGTTTGCGTGGTTAATGAATTGACATCTGAAGGCTGTATCTGCTTATGTTTTTTCTATATTCCCGTCAGTTTAAACGAGTTTCTAGTCTGAGGAGTTAACTTTTTATGGTTTTAATTACTCTTATTGCTTATTCTCTGTTATTTCTGGTTTAAATCCACTTCTAATTTCACTGTATACAACATGTTTCTGCGACATGTTTAAATATAGCCCCTTTCCCATATGCGACGAAATATTGCAGACTACCGCAACGGCTAATCAACTGGCATATGGAAACACCCTACTGGCTCACTGTCATAACTGAGTACCAGTGGTTGCTGCCTGAAGCTACCATTTTATTATTACTGTATTTTGTTGAAGTATCAGCGCCTTTCGCATAAAACCACCGATGCTATTGCTATTCACGGAGTTTCTCCTACGAATGCACTGCATTGTAGCGGTCACAGCGTTGAAAACAACACCCAGTGCGGAGATTGTGCTACGTTATTCTGTGAGAGTGTGACATGTGGTTTTTTCTTCACCCTCAATGGGTGATTGTGTGGTGTGCACTGTCCAGTCACGAAATAATCGGGGCGATATTCCTTGATGGCACGGTGACTACCGAACGGTACGTGAAGGTTTTGGAAGATCATCCTCTTTATCCAAAGTGACCCTGATTTCGACAAGACGTGGTTCATTCTTGCTGGAGCTCAACCACATCGAAGCAGAAGAGCGTTTGATGTCCTAGAGCAGGGGTCTCCAAACTTTTTAGTCCGCGGGCCACATTGACTCCTCCACGACATCATAAGGGCCAAGATCTACCTAGTGGGATTAAAACATCCTAGCACTCCATGATCACCGTAATGTAAGGCTAAAGGAAAGATGAAATCGCAAAAATCTAAGGTTGCGGGAATAGCTAACACTGAAATGAACTACGATTTTTATTTAATTACATAATTTTGATTGGTGGACGTACCTGACCGAAATTCTGGCGTATTTTATTCCGGCGAATTTCACCGACAAAAAAGTATGTCAGTGCACATTCTTCACGAAAGCGTCCTGCAAAGTTAACGAAATCTCAAAATCATTGTTAGAAACACTATTACTGCAATACGTAGATATAGAGAATGTCAACGCATTGTTATTTCAAGCGGCGCAACAGTAAGTTTAGCTATGTAGTCTTGTAGCGAGTAGCAGAGCGAGAGCATATATTTGATAGTTCTGTTGCGTGATTGTGTCCGACAATGTCGCGGTGTATTGGTCGCGATAGGCCTCGAAACTCAATTGTTGGCAGTATAGGTACCACTTAAATATTTGGCGGGCCGGATACCGGGGATGTCCGGCCAGCTAACGTGGGCCGGTTTGCAGGCCCTCGCGGGCCGTAGTCTGGAGACCCCTGTCCTAGAGGAACACTTTGGGGACCGCATTCTGGCTCTGAGGTACCCAGAGACCATTGGCATGGGTCTCGCTTGGCCGCCATATTCTCCTGATCTGAACACAAGCGACTCCTTTTTGTAGGGCTATATTAAAGACAAGGTGAACCGCAATAACCCCAAAACGATTGCTGAGCTGAAAACAGTCGTTCAGTAGGTCATCGACAGCATCGATGTTCCGACACTTCAGCGGGTCACGCAGAATTTCGCTATTCGTCTGCGCCGCATCACCACCAATGATGGCAGGCATATTGAACATGTCATAACCTAAATCCGAATACCAGTAGTGACGTTTACATGTTGAATAAAGTATGTGCACGCCGTAGTTTGTAACTAATTTACTTTTCTTCGTAGAGTTCAGTAAAACAAGGAGTGCTGGTCACTCCATGCAACTCGCATTGTACGATAAGCAGGGAGTGAAATTTCAAGTCATCTGCTTTGCTTAAAAAATTGAGTTATTTAGATGTAGCAAAGCTACATCCGTTTCTGTAGTTAGCTTCTCAGTAAAGCTTTTACTTTTCGCGTACAAAGATAAAAACGACTGTTAGGGAAACGCGTATGTTCCCTTCTACGCAATCTGTCTCTTATGATTTTGAGGAAACTATTGATTAAAAAAAAAATTCTTTATCTCATAGCCACTCGCAACAGCTTGACACTGAACTGGTTTTCTTTTTTGTCATCGTAGTTATTATTATTGTGGTGCTTCAAAGTGAAGCACAACAAAGGGCATATTTTAAAGAATTTTACAGGAAATATGTAGTCGCTGGCCATTTTACGTTTGGTGCATTTTAAGGCGTATATTCCTGCGTCAGAAATGTAGCTAACATATCTAAATTGCGTTTAATGCTGGAAAGAAATCCGTTGATGTTTCCAGTCTCATGTAAATACGTGATACGTTTGAGCGTTTGGACGCGATGAGCTACGTCACACCACCCTCTGACACGACCGCGCTATGCGCTATGCGGAACTGTCGGCTGCCGATACATGCTGAGGCATTCAGTCCCACTTGTGCTTTCAAGCTGGAAAGATGTCTTGACTTGTGCATATCTATGCTGCCTTTAGTCAATACGTCGTTCACGCTAGAGGACTGTTCGAAGCTGATATCTTTTGACCAGCTTATTGAGAAAAGCTGATACGTGTGGGATTACGCAATGAAATCGTATTCCAGGGTAGATGTGACCTGCGTGGCGTGGAGGGAGATAACGTCGGAAACGGAAGAAACTGATAAGAATTTGCTGTGGAACCTGTACCATCGTTTTTATCACATCATCTTTGTTATTGCATTACTTCATTCGAATCCGAAACGGAGGAGCCGGTATGTAAGGTTCTCGAAATATTAATTACAGGTATACAGTGTTATTGATGGTACTTTTTCTTCTATAAAACTTTCGGAGTAAGTCTTGGAAGCTGCTTCCTGTAGCCAAATACCTGCAATATTTGTGAGATTGCACTAGAAATTAAACATTGTAATAACGGATATTGGGAAATATACGCTGCAGGCGTTTCGCAAATGTAGATACCAATATATTTTTAAGTAAAATATTTATTAAACGTATACCTACTTTGTATTTTCTTAATTTTGTTTCCATTGTCGAAACAGATTTGCTGTGAACGCTGGAAAAATACACGCACTATTTTTGGAAGGTCGTTGAAACCTCCAAAATCAGGATCGGGTAAAGTCAAGAAATCATATTATATTCCCCCTCCCTCCCCCCCCCCCCCCCCCACTTCTAATTTCTTCTTCCGTTCATGAAGGGGTCTTCGTCTTCTGGAAATGCACCTCCACTTGAGAACAAGTGCTTCTACTGCAGCACTGTCTGCTAAAGACACTCAGGAAGTAGAAAAATGTCAGACTTCAGAAGAAACAAGCGATGTCCTTGAATGTGGCGTGGTACATGCTACAACCACCTCCCCCAAAAAGAAAAGCTGAAGCTAGCACGAGTGATGCCGAAAAATTATTTGCCGACTGGTTGGAAAAAAGAAACCTTAACGAGATGAAAAGACAACAGGAGTCATTAGCTGATGACGCTAACAATGTTTTTTCAGTCCATGCTCCCGGACTGTAAGAAACTTAGTGACTGGAGTAGATGAGCTCTAAAGGCAAAATTCCTGTTCCTGTTGAATGAGCAACTGGACGAAATCAAGCAAGAGACGTCGGAATTTTCCTCATAATTACGGGCGTCTTCCATTTCTAACAACAGAAAATTGTCTGCCCCTGCACGGAACTCACCATGGAAAAGAAATGAGTTTTTTTTGGCGTCATTGGCCGGGAGCCCCTTACGGGGCAGGTCCGGCCACCTTACAGTATTACATTACCTTACCTTATTACATTCGACGCCACATTGGGCGACCTGCGCGCCGTATGGAGATGAAATGATTATGAAGACAACACAACACCCAGTCCCTGAGAGAAGAAAATCCCCGACCCAGCCGGGAATCGAACCCGGGCCCGTAGGACGGCAATCCGTCACGCTGACCACTTTTTTTTTTTTTTTTTTTTTTATGTTCGTGGCGGACGTCCCCTGACGCCCATTGAAGTTCGTTATTGATCCATTCACTCAGTTTTTTATTACAGAGGCGCACCACTCAGCTATCGGGGCGGACGGAACTCACCATGTAATGCTACAAATCAATAGTCACTCATATAACTTCACAGGCGACAATGTGCGCTATAAATACGTGTGAATCTTAATCATATTCTGCCTTAACATTCCGAACAGTTCAACTTTTCAAACTGTATTCATTATTTATAAATGTACTTCACAGAATAAAGTATCACAATAAATCTTATCAAAAATAAACTTTTAACGGTGGCATTTTTTTTGTAGTACGCACGCATTCACCAACTTAATGTAATTAGTAGCTTCTCAGGAGAAGGAATAGCAAGTCAAAAATTTGCGTCCTGCTGTGACTGAGACGCTGATACTAGTTGCTGCAAAAGAGTGGAAACTCTGTACTCAGTCTGTATAATTTGTGGAATTTGTGTTCGTGGTGAGAGAGCTCATGAAAAACAACAGCCAAACGCTGTTTGATACAGTAGCATTGTACAGGTGCAGCCAGTATTTTTCTTTCTCAGTTGTTTCAGCTTGAAATATTGATAACGCCCTCTTCAGAAGAGCTCATGATTGCAGTTGAACCAGAAAGGTGAACAGTGATTCGTACTGTCTTGTTTGTCGTAACCCACGTCGCATCGCGTAGTTGTTTGGTATATCGTATCGCCCCAGCGGTAACGCGAGTGTCCCACCAATAAGATCGCGTCGTGCCTGGAATCTTTATTACAACGAATCATATCGCATATTGTGTTGCCTCATTGTGAACAGCACCTAATGTGTTACATAAAATCCTGTGGCACAATACAAGAATGTAACAGACATCACGTTGCGTATATAGCCTACTTTCACTAGTTAGCTGATATGTTTGTCTATGACGTTTCTAGACGTTTCTGTATTCGTGCATGCTTTAATGTTCAAACCATTCAGAGCAACAAACAGATCTGACAACTTTGAAGATGCCCGCAATGAAATCGTTATCAGAAACCGTGAAGCAATTGTAGCGATAATGATTACCAAAGTACAACAGACAACTGAAACATGTAAAAATATTTATATGTTCAGCTAACTAAATAAAGTGACGGTAGTGACATATCTCAGAAAACAAGTCGAAACACTGAATCTCGAGAGGAGATGTAGAGGAACTATGGTTCAGGTTTAGAAGATTGGTTGACCATGTACTGGATGGATACGTACAGTTCATGATGGAAGGGATGTTTCATGTTCTACAGTCACTGTAAACAAACTTCTGAAGGAACAGAGATTACGGCATAATAAGTACAAAACAAAGCATAAGACCATAGATAAGGACATGCTGAATGAAAAGCGTTTAGGTGTCAATAGGCAGTGCGTGAAGCCTTCAACGACTACAGTAAGATATAAAGGCTGTTGCTGGCACGAAAGTTAGTGTCCAGACACTCATGAAGGAGGCAGGGACTGAAAGTTTTGTTATCAAAGCAAAAGCAGAAATGCTGAACTCCAATGTAAAATATTCCTTTTCAAAGAACAAGTCAGAGATACTGCAACAATTTAATTCTCGCACCACTACAAGGATGAGTGATATAAATATTCGTGTCAGTGATGGTAAGAAAGAGTAGAAATCGCTAAAACTGAGCGAAGTTCTAGGGCCCGATTCTATACCGAATTTGCGACTGAATGAGATTCTCTATTAACCAAAATCTACCGCAGGTCTGAAAAAAAAAAAGGTGCTCATTAATTGGAAGAAAATAGATGTCACGTCCGTCTATAATATGATTAGCAGAAGTGAGGCACAAAACTGCTGTCCACTATCCTTGATGTCGGTTTGCTGCAGAATCTTAGAACGTATTTTGAGCTCAAACATAATGCCACCAGAATGAAAAATTCTCTTATCATAGCACAAAAAAGGCGAATATGTCCTGGGCAGAGTTACGGATGCAAAAGAAGGAAACTAGCTTTTCAACTTATCAAGCAGCTTAAAGACATTTAAATCAAAACATCTTAACATATTCGCGCTTTTTTACTTGTTAGTATTAATACCCATGTCATGTAGTATAGTGCATCATGTCAAGTAAAGTAATATATTACATGTTGTCATGTCGTGTAACGTGACACATGCCATCATGTCATCCAACATGGCATTTGTCATGCCGCGCAGTACGACGCAACATGTCATTAAGGTTTAGACTGCATGAATCGCAAGGTGAAGGTAAGCCAACAATTTACAGCTAAGAGAGCTCACTACATTGGAGAAGTAGGGTTAACTCGCAAAATAAGCGCGAATATGTGAAGATGTTTTGATTTAAATGTCTTTGAAGCTGGCAGACAAGTCGAAAAGCTACGTATATTTTACATTTCTAAATCTGCCCAGGAAATAATCGCCTTTTTGTGCTATGATAGGAGCAGTTTTCATTCTAGTTCTCAATTTTTAATCTATCATTATTCTGACATTAGTCCGTGATAGCTTGACAACCGATGCAGGTCCATGTTGATTCGGCCGACGACCGATCCTGTGTAGGTTTTTTAGTTGTCTTTGGAACCATGTTGCCTACGTCGTGGCGACGGATAAATCGTTCACTAAAAAACGGTACGACCATAAATTATATGTATTTGCGTACCTTCTTACAAACTCTGAACCGATCGCACAAGTCTGAACTAAACTGTTCTTGCTTGCAAAATCTGAATGATGCTACATATTTGAAATCGAGTTTTCAATTTTATCGTAAGAATGCATTTTTTTTTGTTTGACTCACTTTAAATCGTTTCCGTGCATTCAATTTACATAAGAACGAACTTTTTAGCTCGACTTTAAACCATCGTATCTCGAGAACGTATAAAGATAAGTGGATAAAAAATTTCATTTTGCCTTCATCTATCTACGTTCGTGCAAAGTTGGAAGCGATTGGTTTAATTTCAAGGTTTAGAAATGACGCGCTTCAAAACCTTCCCAAAAAAAGGGTGCTTTTGCATGTAAAATTCAAACAAACCAAGATGTTTTCGGTTAAAATATATCTTACGTTAAATCTAGATCCGATCCACCGTGTACCATATTTGAACCATCCGTCTCGCTCCTATCCGGAGTTATGTAATAATGACTCTTTTTCCACGAAGAATCCGGAGGGTGATGAACTCTTTTCGCATGTAAATTTCGAACGGTGAGTATGCAAATCGTGCCATTAGCTGAGCATTAATTTCAGCCCAATTAAAATCTTTTGCAAAAGGAATTAATCGATTCGCTCAATTTGCCTGGATACCAGGTGCAATTCGTCGCTGACCTTGCTTACTTAATATACTGTTACATAGCTGCACTAACAAGGGGAAGGCCTCAGACACGGCAAACCGATTCGGCTCAAATTTGGCAGGTCGCTTGTGTACAACCTAAAACGAAGGAATCTAACATATTTTGGGTCAACACCCCCGCATTTCTGAGAAAATCACCCCTAAAGGTTATGAAGAGCAATAGACTCAAAATTAGCGGGATCTATAGATAATTGTAAATAGAGCATTTTTCATCCCCATCAGGTATGGGGACCGAAAACGCACACTTTTCCAGAAATCGAGGTAAGAAACTTTTACAACTGCCACTTCTGTATCCACATGGTAAACACTTTTCGCCGACAGCACCGATAGCGCAACGGCCGAGGCAACTGGCTGAGAATCGGAGAACCCGGGTTAGAATATCGTAGGCCGGCACGGTAGCTCAGCGTGTTCGGTTAGAGAGCTGGTTGGCCTCTGTAATAAAAAAAACTAAGTGCAAAGACCAACAACGAATTTGAACAGATGTCATGTGACGTCCGCAACGACCAAAGACAACGATCAATCATAAAAAAAAGATAAAAAAAATCATAGAAACGTAGCAGATATTATTCTCTTCGTTTGTATTTTTTTATATCTCAATTGATAGGGATAGGAGGGTTAATAACGCAAGTAAATCAATAAGGAATGATAATAACAAGATAGGTAAATAAATTTCTCGAACCTCTTGGGATAGTAAACAACTAAAATGTTACTACGGGTCACTTTACAATGGCTCTTCCAATCACTGTTACGTGTCCTCACTTTTCTCCGAACAACTAGATGGATGGTACTTGTCACATAAACATTCGAAACTAATACACTCACGGCACAGCTAATGTATGCAGTCTTCCGACAGCTACACTGTTCCTTCCGAAGAGTTGGCGGAAAACAAACTTGGTTTACATTTAAAAAATTGTATTTTTCGGGAATTAATTTTGATGCGTACCACGCATACGATATCATTGCCTGAAAAATCGGCGCTGAAAGTTGGTTATGAATTATGCTGTGTATAGTTACTGCATCCGTGCGGTTGTGCAATTTCCGCTGGGTTTCCAGAAGCACACTGCAATTCTGAAGCTTGGAAATAAAGTTTTTAAACTGGCGATAGAAATAACATCACACGGCTGGCACACAGGTGTGCAGTTTGGCGGTATTACTTTTACTGTGCACTTCGGCTGACCCTCGCGATCTATAAACATTCTGTCATATATTGTAGCATTAATTTGTCCATTCCAGGAATCCAATATTAGACAAAACGTATGGTTTTAAAACATTCTCAAGAAATGTTATGTAAATCGCATTCGTCAGTTTCCCGGACTTGGAGCAGGTAATGTAAACATTTTTCAACAAGTCGGTTCAACGATTGACCTCTTCTATAACCCGAGGACAAAATGTTACATTCGTTTCTTGTAAACACAGGAAAACCTTAGGCAACACTTTTCCAGAGGCTGTGATGGCATATTGTGCCGTGTTGTTGTTGTTGTGGTCTTCAGTCCTGAGACTGTTTTGATGCAGCTCTCCATGCTACTCTATCCTGTGCAAGCTTTTTCATCTCCCAGTACCTACTGCAACCTACATCCTTCTGAATCTGCTTAGTGTATTCATCTCTTGGTCTCCCTCCACGATTTTTACCCTCCACGCTGCCCTCCAATACTAAATTGGTGATCCCTTGATGCCTCAGAACATGTCCTACCAACCGATCCCTTCTTCTGGTCAAGTTGTGCCACAAACTTCTCTTCTCCCCAATCCTATTCAATACTTCCTCATTAGTTGTGCCGTGTACGAATATATTAAGTTTGTTTTTACTATTGCGACAAGGGTTCGTTTTTCTCCCTTATACGATAACGTGCGTGGAATATTCACGCAATACTCGCATCCTGTTTGATCGGTGTTTATCACGTAATCGCGATTAAAACCGGTCATAAGCGACGCCGTTTGCGTGCTGAAAAGAGCTGCCACTTTCTGTATATCTTCTATATTTTGTACCTCCTTATGAGAGACGTATTTACTGACGTGCCGCTGACGAATTTTATACTCCGATTTGAAATTCTTTGCCCAAGGTAATGATGCAGCAAACGTAAAATCCTTGCTGGCTGTATACTGAAGCGCTTTACCTGCAGCCCACTCTTGAAGTAGTCTCGTTGTTACATTCTCGTTACGACAACGAGATTCGACAAATTGGTCGTATGTCCACTTATTTATCGCCTGGTATTTGTCGTATATTGTCCCTCCTTTAACGATATCACTTACCCATAATTTCAAGTTCTTCTTTTTTTTCAGGGCTGTTGTTGCTCCATTCTTTTGCAGTATTTGTAAAGTTCCAATTTGGATGACTCCTGGCTAGCGCTAGCGCCTTTACATTTACTTCAAGGGGCATAGTGCCGTAGTTCAATCGTTTAGTAACCGGTTCGTAATACTCATCGGGAACAGATGAAGCACATATTCCCAGTGACGTGGAGTTTTCCAAAGTATTTTGACCATTTTGCGATTCACTTGTAGGGATATCTTCCACTGAATCACCTTCTGCTTCGTCTTCATGGTATACTACTTCAGTATCAACAAAAGTCATTTCGTTCGTCAGCTCCAAAAATCGCTCGACGATAGCCACTCCTATCAATCTGGAACGCTGAGAAACAGAACTGCCTGCTTCCGGTAGTGCATTGATAATGCAACTGTCTTGCAACACTTAAAACAGAGCGTCGGTAACTTCCCGCTTGCCATCGTCTGTGACAGGCTCCCAACTATATATTACAGCGCTAGTCGAAGGGTGTACATCCTCCATTATTCGGCACATTAACGTTGGAAAAATCACTACATGTATCCACGAGGTTCGCGGCAGCCTAATGACGGAAAACAACTCTTTCCGATTGACTTCTATAAGGCTCGTGCTGGACACCTTCACTCTTCCAGGTTCACAACTATGATATGACGAAGAGGCAACCGGGACAACATAATTCTCCCCGCGGTCATTCTGTCCCGTGCCTCGCTGTAAACAAGCGTCGCACAGTTTGCTATCTGTGATCCCTTGTGAGGAATTCGTAGCACTCTTACTCGGAGTTGTTTTCATGTGACAAAGCTTAAAACTTTAATATTTTTACTAACTCACGGCGTTTGAGAAATTAGTTTGCCTACCTTATTATTATCATTCCTTTTTATATTTACTTACCTTATTAGCTCTTCTATCCCTATCAATTGAGATATGGAAAAATACAAACGAAAAGAATAACATCAGCTAGGTTTCTCCGGTTCCCAGCCACTTACCTTGGCCGTTGCGCTATCGTCGCTATCGATGAAAAGCTTTACCAAAAGGATACAGAAGTGGCAGTTGTAAGTGTTTCTTTCCTCGATTTCTTAAAAAGTTTGCGTTTGCGGACCTCATACCTGATGATGAAAAACGCTCTATTTACAATTATCTATCGATCCCGCCAATTTTGAGTCGAGTGCTCATCATAACCTTTAGGGATGATTTTCTCAAAAACGCGGGGGCGTTGACGCAAAATATCTTAGATTCCTTCGTTTTAGGTTGTACACAAGCTACCTGCCAAATTTGAGCCGAATCGGTTGGCCGTGTCTGACGCCTTCCCCTTGTAAGACAGATACTCGAATGGTGATACAAATGGTGAGTGTTTCTCCCGTTGATGGAGTTACCGTCGTCGCGCCAACCTAACCCGACATGAACTAAATTGAGTCTACGCCTACAGTAGGATACGTCACTCATTGTGGCCTTTAAAAGTCCAGTAGCTTATTGGGCTTTATTTCGTTTGCTCGAAATTCGTGAAGCGTTCGATAAGCATTATTTACAAGTGGGTCTAAAGAGAACTTAGCGTCACGACAACTCGGAAATACACTGAGGTGACAAAAGTCATGGGCAGCGATATGCACATATACAGATGACACAAAAGCAATAAGAGACAGGAATTAACAGACTTTGAACGCGGAATGGTAGTTTGAGCTAGATGCATGGGGCATTCCAGTCCGGAAACCGTCAGGGAATCAAGAATGTGAGATCCACAGTGTCTTGAGTGTGCTGCAAATACCACATTCCAGGCATTATCTCTCACCGAGGACAGCGGCCTCCACTTAACGACCGAGAGCAGCGACATTTGCGTAGGTAGAGCCGGCATTGCTAATAGAGCAGCAATAGTGCGTGAAATAGCCGCAGAAATCAATGTGGGACGTACGACGAACGTATCTGTTAGAACAATGCGGCCAAATCTGGCGCGACTTGCTAACAGCACATCACCTGCAGCGCCTCTCGTGGGCACTTGACTATATTGTCTGGAACCTAGACAACTGGAAAATCGTGGCGTGGGCAGATGAGTCCTGATTTCAGTTGGTAAGATCTGATGGTAGGGTTCGAGTGCGGTGCAGACCCCACGAAGCCATAGACCCAAGTTATCAACAAGAGACACTGTGCAAGCTGGCGGTGCTGTGTACGATTTCGTACACAGTGTTAATGAGAGGTGGGCTACAGAGTAGTGTGGCAACTGTTGACAGAGGAAAGCTGGAAGGGAGCAGAAATGGTTAGTGAAAAAGCAAATGCATAAACAGAAAATTTACTTAACTTGTATTTTACCAAGTGTACGAAGACACGTTACAATGCTGCAGCAAGACAGAGTCCAGCTATCAATGTAACAAGGAAGGGCTCCAAGTACGAATCAGGCTGAATGGCTGCCGCCAGCCGTCCAATATCGCAGCGGCAGAGTGCGCTCGTGGGACAGCGGGCACGCGTCACGTCCACCAGATCCCGCACAACGTAGCTAAAGCTTGCCATTCCACTGGTATGACGCTGTACATTGTGTCTCCATATATTTTGTATTATACTGGTAATGACACCAGTTGTAAAGGTGTTTCTTAATTTTCCTGTTTTATGTTCAAGATATTTCATGCTTCGCACACCTGTGTCTCCCATACTAATTTATTAGTTGCTGTAGTGGGGTTTTGCCCCCTTATCATAATACCTGAATGTAAATTTTCTTGCCCTGACTTAGTAGCTTGTTCTTAGAAAAATTGTTTAATGTACTGTACCATAAGTAGGCATCTGTCCATTTGCAGGATTGTTGCCTATCACATTTTGTTTACAATGTACACTGCGCTAAGTAATTTTAGGCAGCTTGTCTCTAGCGCTTGCGTGTGTGCTTGGCCGCTGTCCTAGCCTCGCCGCGGAACTGCTCGCGACGCCTGTTTCCTTGTTGCTTACGTGTGACCCTTATTCCTGGTCCGGTGTAGCTCCGTCTACGTTTTTCTTAATGATTTTAGTATTGACAGGCATAATCTTATGATTATGCGTCTTTATTCTGTATTGGTTTTATTCTGTGAAATGGCCAACGTTTTACCCTCAAAATAATTTTTGTAAGTATCACGATTCTCCTTATTATGAAACCATTAGATTGATGATGTATTTCAATGTTTAATATATGTCTGTATGGGTTAATTTATAGGTTCATTATTGGCTTTGAAACCTAGGTAAACTAAAAAAAATTACCTTGCAAGTGAATTTCTTATTGTCTGAACAACTCACAGTTGCTGAAGCGCTCCATTATGTTAAAGATTTGTTCGTCGCCTTTCTTTTCATCTGCCTGTTCCCTTTCATCCATTCGTCCCGAATCTTAACCCTGTTTCTTAAAGTCTCATAAATTTGTGTTTTACTGCATTTGAAACGTAACATAATTTTGCGCACAGAGAGTTTGTCTTCCGCACTCGCCTCGATTTCATTAATCTCTTCGTCGAGTGTTAACAACACATACCGTTTGTTTGACACCCTGTTACTGTATCTCTTAAAGTACTACTAGTCCGTCTCTAATGACCTCGTTGTCGACGGGACGTTAAACACTAACCACCACCACCACCACTACTAGTCAACTGAAACTGGCAGAAAATAATGATCTTGTCAGGTAAAACCATTGTTTAACGGAACAATACCTACCTCTTTTGCTGCGCACATTGCAGCAGAGTTTTGGGAGATACGCAACGATATTCCTGTATGCGCCGGCGTGCGTCAATAATGAGGAAAACGAGAAAGCCAACAAACAGAGCGCTGTCGAACGAACCGTTTCCTTGATGTACTGTACCTTCACTGAGTGTAACTTATTTGTTCTTGCACAGAGCGGCGCGGTTGTAGTTCCACACCAGCAACGCCGCGCTGCGCTAGACCTCTTTTCTTGGTTTTGCGCTGCTTAACAGAGATGTCAAAAGTAACGTAACGTCCTTGTTGAGTCGTGAATAACTAATGAACTGTAATACAGATTATTCAGTATGTTCTAAGATTTGCTTTCCGTTACCGCGTTAGGCACATTCCGCTTTATACAAAAATCAACATATGCTTCGGAACTGAAATATCTGTACGGTTTGGGCAGATTTCCGAATTATACACGTGCCGATTTGAGCAAGTTTTACTGTACGTCGGTTTCTACAATATATAAGCACCAGAGATCCTATTGTTAGGATCATAAATTAAAAAATGATAATTTATTTTTCAAATCTTAGAAAACATGGTACTGTATCCAGGGCCGGATGTGTGTGTGTGTGTGTGTGTGTGTGCGGGGGGGGGGGGGGGGGGGAGGTGGGGGCAAACCGGGCTACCTGCCACGGGCGGCAATTTCAGGGGCACCAAATTCATATTCTTGAAGAAGAAGGGGAAAAAAAAACCTTATTTCACAAAGCGCCCAGCATCCAGCGCAAGTTGGCCTATCGATTAGTCATGTGATTTGAAAATGCATCCCAGTTCATTTTTGAATAGAACGAATCAGAAGTTGATTTTTGAATGCATGCTTAGTGTACATAATGTCTCTGCCAGGGGAATCCCTGTCTCAACTGGAAATATAAAGCTTACCCGCTGATAGAAGGAGATGGAGCGAAAAGAGCTGGGCGAAGTAAACGCGAACGGGTGAACTGTTAGTTTATATGGTTGGTTGGGTGTGCGAATGATAAGCCTTGTTATAATTATTAGTGAAATCTATAGATTCAGATCACCAGAATGGCAATAAACGACTAACAGGTAAGAAAGATTACATATTATCTTCTTGGTGTATCCGAGGAAATCAAATTTTCACAGAAAATTTTATGCCAGATCGCTACACAAGAAGTTGTACAGTCACCGGTTAGCAGCCGCATTAAGTTCTGTTCTCACAATAGCGTGGAAAACGCACTGTGCGAACACGTAATAATGCCTAACCGGAGAATAAACACGGGATAACTAACTGTACCTGTGATTCTGGCAGGGTTAGTGAAGTTACCCGGAGAATAAGTTTGACAATGGCAGGAGTAATGACATAATTAGTGATGATAGGATTTTATGTTAGAACGACTAAGCAGAAGAAACACAAATTTTATGGAGGAATACTTCGATTCCAAATTTACATGAAAATTTCTTGCTACTACCTTTCGATCTCGTGCTGCTTGTGAAACCGGAGCCCTAGTAGACATTTGATATTGGTGCTTAATGAATGTATTCTGTCGTGTGAGTTTTGTAATGAGGTACGTAAAAGTGACCTTTTGTACCAAAACAGTCTCGCTTATTTGGCGTGTGCTACAATTGCTGGCCTATTTCGTTTTATCTAGCCGACAGTGACAAAATAGACGTAATCAAATGGAGAAACCACACCAGTCCTGGGTAAAATTCGTATTAACAGCTTTTGCAGTTTTTGATTTTTCATGTTACAAAACCTTTGACGAAGTTTGATGAGGTAATACATTCCTTCGCAGAAAGGAAAGCACACCGTGTAAAGCTGCAGCAAGATTAGAGTGAAAAAGATGCTGGGACCTAAGGATCGAAGAAATGAGTACTGCATTGCTTGTCTTTTGTCTCACTAGTTTTATGTTTTCTATATTTAATTTTATGCCACACAAAAGACAAAGTTATTGGCTAATAGGCAATAAAGAGTGCAAATTTTCTGGAGTTATTCTCCCTGCCACAGGCCGACTGGGAGCGGGAGAGGCACCACAGGACATTTTAATTTCCACTGGCCTTAATATAGGTTTGATTGCTTCCATTACAGAATATACACATTTGAATCCACAGAGTGAAATTTAGTGACGTGCGATTGAAGAATGGTTCAAATGGCTCTGAGCACTATAGGACTTAACATCTGAGGTCATCAGTCCCCTAGACTTAGAACTATTTAAACCTAACTAGCCTAAGGACATCACACACAGGCAAGTCCGATGCAGGATTCGAACCTGCGACCGTAGCAGCAGCGCGGTTCTGGACTGAAGCGCCTAGAACCGCTTGGCCACTACGGCTGGCGGTTTAAGAATGCTGTGTGAAGAGATGTGCCACTCCACTTTGCACACTTAAGGCCAAATAACATGTAATGCATTGTGTATCATATCCTTCAGAAAGATTTGCGGTATAAAACGAATATATTTTTGAAAAATCGATTAAAAAAAATGTTTTATGTCGTATCTCAAATGTTTGGGGGTGGGGGGGTACTATCAAGTTTCTGCCCTGGTACGGGAATATCGTAGATCTGGGGCTGATTGTATCATCACAGTGTTAAAAACAAGATTTTCAAATGTTGAAGTACTGTAATATGAAAACAGAGAGAGATAAAATGCTAAAATTTGAATTTGGTGTGGTTACATATCTCCTCAGGGAGAAAAAATAAGTCGAGCTTAATCCAAATCTGAGAAAGTGGGTGCGATTGCCCGAATGACTTGATATGGAATGACCCTACCTCTAGCTGGCGGTTAATTATGGGAATTTGTTTCTCACTGAACGTGACAGGTGGATACAGTAGTATCACTAGGCAAGAAGAATAAAAGGGAATGGTAAATCATGGAAAGATTCATGAAATAACGTTTTGATTTGAAGATTTCCTGTACTGGTGCATTAACTTGGCACAATCAGTTGCATAAACTTACAGAAATGTCTATGAATGAATGAACAACAGACCATTTGGATACCAGTACACACTGTAAGTGCCAACTTTCTGCCAGAAAGATCAGTTAAGGTAGTTTCTTTAGATGACATGAAAGGTCTTCGAATGTATCTAATCAAACAAAAATGAACAACGTAATTTATGGATAGAGAATGTAGTTACTAATCTAGTACAATAACCAAAGCAACTGCTTGACACAGTAATGAACTTGTGGTCTGTGTGTGAACTAATCTGCCAATGTTCGTTTTCATCTCTGATGGCTCCATACATGGCACTGCAACAGGTTACGTAGTTCACAAAGGGGTTAGATCACATTTACTCATGATATAGTAACAGACACTCAGATAATTCACAATTAGTTCTCCATAGTCATCAAGGGAAGTCTGTAGTACTGTTATCTTAATAGGCACACAAAATCGACTCATCTTAACGTCTTCACAGGTTGTGCATCTATCTCTTAGCACCGTGGAAAGCCGTTAAGGTTTGATGAATTAATAACTTGAACATGTAAGAAACATTTAATCACTGTGCTTGTTATATGAACAGCTCAGTGCTGGTGCAGGAAGTTCCAGGGATTGGGACTGATTCTTGTAGCATGCGTTTCAGGCAAAACTCAGCACTGCAGCAAAGAGAATCAGGACAGAGAAAACTCTTGTCATAGTAAGCTTACAACTCATGATGTGGTTTTTGCTGCATGATGCATCCTCTGCTGTAATGCTTGATTGTCTGTCAGGGCAGATGAATGGCGGGCATGAGTGTGTAGTAGTGCATCACCACATAGTAATCTTCAGGCAAGAAGGAGAGAGCTGGGTGATGGACACAGTGGATGTTCCTGGGGCAACAGTTGTGTCAGTGGAGCCAGGCCCACTGGCAATGGCGGAGGCAGCAGTGTGGTATGCAGTGGCCTCTGGGATGCCACGTTACTAGCCGAGCCCAATGGCGACACGCTGTCATACTGCCAGTGGGGCAGGGGACTGTGGTACACTGCAGTCAGCGAGTGTAGTCAGGTATTCTGCAGTTTGGGGGTGGAACCAGGTGAAAGATGCGGTGTTGTGCTGCTGCTCAGGCAGGTGGCACATGGTGGGAAGTGCACAGTGTGCCCTACACGTGTGGCACAACACACTCTGTCCTGCACAGGTGCTGTAAATGCCCACCACTGCTGCATCTTGCTTGTAGACTGGTTACATGTTGCGGTGAGGGCATGTGCCAATCTCGTATGGGTGGTGACAGGTATCTTGGTGTCAAAGGCGTGGAGCTGGTGCCTTGCGATAGAGTTGGGGATGGCCAGAGGGCGGGTCCAGCGGCACTGATGAAGTGGTCGGTGTCATGGCAGCTCTGCAGGAACAGGTGGTGGTGTAAACAGCAGAGCAGAATCTGCCCTCGGATCCAAAGCACTGCCCATCAGGTTAGTGGTGTCGCCTGCGTTAGTGTTTTCACCACTCGGTGCCACCTCAATTTTGAAGGTTGGCAATGCACAAGGGCTGGGAAAGTTGAGCATGTACATTGGCGTCAGTTGTTCAGTGGCGACAGTGGTGGTAGTGCCACATTGACATAGAGAAAAGGTTTTTTTCTCAAGCTTGAGCACAATGTGTGGGACTGAATACTGTGGGTGGAGTTGCAGGGGGCTGGCATTCACATTGAGCATGACATGCCTGCACTTGTTAAGGTCCCATTGTGCAAAGGACCTACAGTCATCTGGGCATTGAGGGGGTGCTAGGTGCAGGGCTGCCATGCAGTCACACAGATGGGTATGAAGGCCAGGGTGCAGGTGGTGGGTGGCAGAGGCTGCAGCTTGATGAAGTCACTTGAAATGGTGAGCAGCATCCTGTACATGACCTCAGAGGCGGACCTACCCAAGTCAGTTTGTGGGCCACCTGTAAGCCAAGGATAGCTAGCAGCAGGCTGGAGGGCCAATTTGCAGGTTGACAGGTAAGGGCAGCTTTTAGGCTCCTGTGGAATCTCTACACAATGCCTTTAGCAGCAGGTTGGTAGGTGGTTGTAAAATGGATAAGTGTACTGCAAGTTTTGGTGAGTGTCTTAAACTCTTAAACAGGCAAGATGTGACCTGTCATCTGTGGTCTCTCATCACAGAGTGGTGGCACCCAAAATGCTAGACCCAAATGCCTATAAAAGCCTTGGCTACTGTATCTGCCATGATGTCGGTCAGTGAGAAGGCTTCTGGCCAATGAGTGAATCTGTCAGTGATGGCAAGGATTGTAAAGATTGCTGTTTGATGATGGAAGGGGGCCTGCAGTATCCATATGGACATGGGAAAAATGGTGGTATACATGGGGGAAAGAAGCGATAGGTGCTTGTATATGATGGGCTGATTTAGTGTGCTGACACTGGAGGAAGGTTTGGACCCATTTTGGTGCAATCCCACTGGGTACCAGGCTAGACAGAATGCTCCTATACAAGGGCCTCAGATGCCCAGACAGCAGGCTAAGTCCGTACTGGGAACTGCATGTCATTTATTGTTAGGGCCATTATATGTGTAGCAATGCAGTCTTAACAGATCAGGATTGGCTGCCTGAGCAGCAGCTGCAAAAGTATTGTCGATGTGAGTGGTGAGGGCGCAGGAGCCACTGAAGCTTTTGTCAGTGATATTCTGTGCCTTCTGTTGGTTGTGAACTGTGCCATATGCTCCCACTGATGAAACTGCTTAGGGGAAATCTGTGTGCTTCCCTTTTGACAGTAACCTATTGTAAGGGTTTGTGATTGGTGTGGACCATGAAGGGGCATCCTTCCACCAAGGGGTGGAAATACTTGACCGCCTCATTTATATGGTGAGGAACTTGCGGTCGTATATGGCCCAAATTTGATGTGGCACGGAGAGATTCATGGAAAAGAATGTCAATGGCTGCCAGGAATGTTCAATGGATTGTTGAAGGATGGGGCCTGGGGCAGACTGACTGGTGTCCATTACAATTGCCACCAGGGTGGTCAGGTGGGGGTGTGCAAGGAGGTCAGTATGTGAGAGGTAATGTTTTGTTTGTTTGAAACCCTCCACCTTTTACACCATTCAGGTTAAGGGTCTACTGCCTTTAGTTGTGTCACCAAGAAATGTGGCAGTGATTGTTGCTTGCACACTTGCAGAATTTTTGAGGTGGCACCAGAAAAAAAGTTTGTCATTCCGAGGAACCTGCAACATTCCTTGAAGTTTGCGGAAGTGAAAATTTGGTAGCAGACTGGGTATTCAGGATCGGCAGATGATATCCTATGTCCAAGAAAGTCAGTCTCTGGAACACCAAAAAAGTACTTCTCCAGATTGATGACAGCTCATAGCTCTTGGAGGCAGGAAAATACCTCCTGGAGGCACTGATAGTGCTCTGCGAGATTGTGGCCATAAATACCATCCAAGTAGATGAAACAACACAAAACACCATGTAGGACATAGGCGAGAAAGCGTTTCCTGATCTGGGTAATGTTGTGGAGTCCGAAGAGCATAAAGGCACTTTCGAGAGCCTGAAGGTGGTGATTAGTGCTGTCTTCTCCACGTCCTCTGGGGCGATCAGAGACTGCGCAAATGCTTGTGTGCAGTCTGTTTTGCTGAAAACAGTTGTGCTGGACGGATTATCTCTGTAGCTGCGAAAGAGGATAACTGGAGAGTGGTAAGGGCCTATCCTAGCCTTGCGGGAATGAAAGTTGCTGCATGGGAGCCGTGTGCCATCCTTTCTTTTTTCTTTACTAGCTGTGGGGTGGAGGCCCATAGGCTTTTTGAGGGGGGAGCACACTGGCGGCAATTGCTGCCGTGATTTGGATCTGCATGGCACTTTGTTTAACTGGTAGAAGCCAGTGGTGGAACCGGGTGACCACTATGGTCGCAGGTTCGAATCCTGTCTTGGGCATAGGTGTATGTGATGTCTTTAGGTTAGTTAGGTATATGTAGTTCTAAGTTCTAGGAGACTGATGACCTCAAATGTTAAGTCCCATAATGTTCAGAGCCATTTGAACCACTTTTGAAGACAGTGGAGGTGACAGAAAACTGTAGAGCATATTGTTGTTGCAATGTAGTCAATGTATCGAGATGCAGCTCCTAGGTGGCACTGAAAGGACAGTTGAGGAAAGTCCGGGAGGTGGTCAACAAAAGGGCCAGAATATGATTGCTTGATGGTGATATCACTGATGATGACACAGTAATTCACCAGGTCGAGGAGCATGTTGTAATGAGTGTGAAGTTAGCACCGTGGATAGGATCCATAATGTCAGCTACTATAAAGGTCCATGTGAAATCTCAGTCGAGGCTGAGGTCAACGGACTGGGTGTAGGACCAGTAGGTTGTGGTCACAGAGCCATTTGCTGGGACGAAGAGGAAAAGACATGGGTGGTGGGAGAGAGTAACAGTTTATGGAGGGTGGTTGGGTTTTGTGCGCGATCCAGGATGGAGGTGAGCTTGCCCATCTTGCCAATCATGCAGGTAATAGTGAGCGGAGCTGCTGGAAGAACTGTGAGGGCCACATGTTGGTGCATTCCTCTGATGAAAATAGTACACATGTGCACTACATTTTCAATGCGAGCAGCAGCATTATCAACCAATCTATTAGGCTACCAAATCTGCCTGACTGTGACAGGTCAGTGATGATATCATAGGCCTTGGTAGTGACCAAACACTTGAGCTGCATGACTGTTAGGGAGAATTGCCTGGAGTCACTGGTAATAAAGGAGCCTGCAAATATTGCCTCCACAGAAGCAAACCATAACTGGAGGTTGGAAGAGTTGAAAGGCAACAGGTGGATGGTGGTGTGGGTCAGTTAGGGAGGAGCAGTGTGTGCAGGGGCGGTGGCGGTGTCAGCAAGCTGTACACAGTGGTTGAGGAAGTTGTGGGCACTGTCCATATATGCTTGTAGATTTGGGGACTGGGAGGATGACAGCTCCTAGGTTACCAGCCAGGGCTGAACTTGATAGTAGTGGTAAACAGGGACTGGACTTGCTGTGCTGCATGCCACTTCATTTGCTATGCTGGTGTTGGAATGGTGGTATACTGTGCTGCTGAACATTCACAGACTGGTGTGGTGATCACTAACCAGATGGTGGGGAAATTTGACTTAGGTGGTCATTCGGTGCACATACACGCTGTCCCATGTGGAGCTTGGTCAGGGAGGGGTATTCAGACAGGGCACCAGTGTGGGAATTTGTTTCCCACTGAACACAAGATGCAGGTACAGTAGTATTGCTAGGCATTTAGGATAAAAGGAATGCTAAATCATGGAAACATGCCATGAAAGAATGCCCATATTTGAACATTTCCAGTACTGAAACATTAACAAGGCAGTATCAGTTACATAAATTTCCAAAAATGTCTGCCAGAAGGATCAGTTAACAGTGTCTTTAGACTACATGAAAGGACATTGTTAATATTAGTGTAATATAATACAGGGATCCAAGAACTATGGAGTACAGCAATAACTGGATTGAAATGGGTAACATGAGTGTAGATAATCAGACAAAACTGAACAAGGCAAAAATTTATACAATTACTGAATTGAGAATGTAGTGACTAAACTAGTACAATAACCAAAGCAACTTCACCAAACAATAATGAACTTTTGATCCGTAGCAGCACTAATCTAACAATGTTCGGATTTCATCTCAAATGGCTGCAAGCTGGTTACCTAGTTCACAAGGGGGTCAGATCACATTACACTGAATGTGTTGTAATAGACTACATGAAGTGGATACTCCACAGTCGGAAAGGCCACGGTGAAGCGGTACTGAAACATTCATGCCCCAAAATATCATGTCAGTCCTGTGACAGTTAGTTCTATATAGGTGTCAAGGGAATCCTGCAATGCTGTTAGCTTATTAGGCACACAAAACCAACTCACCTTTGGCATGCTCACAGGTCATGTGTCTGTCTTGTAACACTACAGCAAGCCATTAAGTTTTGCTGAGTTAATAACATGAACATGCAAGAAACATTTAATCACTGTGTTTCTCATGTGAACAACTCGACATTGGCACAGGAATTGTCGGGAGTTGTGAGTGCTTCCTGTACCATGCTTTTCAGTAAAAACCAAGGGGCTGTGACAAAGAGGCATATGGCAGAGAAAACTCTTGTCATAGGATGTTTACAGCTTGCCATCCATTTTTTGCTGGGTGATGTGTCATGTGCTGTAATGCATGAGCATTTGCTACAGCAGACAGGCGGCAGGTGCAAATCCATAGTCATGTATCACAACATAACCATTGGGGGAATGTACTGCATCCTCTTGTTTCAAATTCCCGTTGGAATAAATAATGTATATTCATTTTGTGATACTTTCAATCCTCCTGAACTACAGGTGAGAAGTGTTACTCTCAACTTAAAAAATATATATGATTTATTGCTTATTTAGCCTGACAATGAGGTGTTTGGACCGAAATTTTGATGAAAAGCTAACAAGGTTATCAAATTGGGTCATTTGAAAGCAAAAGGCCGCTAGAACTACCTATTATAGCAATCAGCTGCTGATAATGTACAGCAGACGGAGTGTGTCTGATGCAGTTCTGTATGCTTTATATGCAATAACAACTACTTAATGCATCATCTCAACAACTGTTTATGAATAGATCCAGATGGAAAAGACAGCTTTATAGACCAGCCTTATTTGCAGCCCCTATGGTAAAGAGAAACTCGGAGGATTATTATAAAGCACTCAGGATTTGAAAATGTTCATGAGCTACAAAGATGTTATGTTATGACAGAATTTCTAAATTTTGGGTAAATAGCACTGTGCCAGGATATACCAATCAGGGATTGGATTGAGAAATCAGGTAGAGTGTGATGGGATGTTATATTTGCTAATAAAGTATTCATAATCACAGTTATTTTAAATTTATGGATTAAAAGATATAGTTTTTGGTATCACTGGAAGATACGTAGAGAGTTGATGGCTGTAACATGAATGCTAATAAAATGAGGAGAATAACTTGAAATTTCAATTAAGGTTCCCAGTGACAGAGATTTGTTCCCCAGAGGCAGAGATTTGAGAAACAGAAATGATTAACTGCACTGGAAGGTGTATGTGATTGTGTGAGTAATGTCTGGAGTGGTCATTCTGAGATAGACAACTTTGTGTCAAAAATGAAAGAGAGCAGTGATGGAGCTATGAATTGATGAATGGTTGTGTTTATTCATAGTAAATTCCACCATTAATACTAGGACCTGCGTGGTGAAAAAGGACCAGGAATGTTTAATAGATTGATTCAATGCCAACTATAACCTTTATAGATTTGTGTTTTCCATGAAGTACAGATTATTGATAACAAAATGTTGCTAATCAGATAGTTAACTGCCAGTCAAATTTTTAGAATACCCCTCTCTGAGAAAAATATTTGTGAATGGCAGTAACATGAGCACAGTAGAAAGTGATGTTGTTTATAGTGGCAAAATTCCTTTATATGGGCATTAGTGGTGAGGAATTCCAGTAGTCACCATCCTGTAGAACAAATAACATCTGAGTTCTCCAGCTACCAGTCAAGCCCAACTGCAGGAAAGATACTTCTTTGTTGGGGGAAATGGGTTTCATTTCTTCAGGTCTGTCATCTTTCTTTCTTCAGTGCTGGCCAACTTTATTTCTTTCTTCCTTCCCCTTCCACTGCTGGTAGAGTACAAATCTGCCAACCCATTTTTAGTCATTCCTTATGAATAAGGCAACTTGAGAACACAGTTTATACAGTGCCTGAAAAGAAGAAGAAGAAAGAAAGAAAGAAAGAAAACAAGAAGCATTTCATACATGTACACACTACTGGTGGGTATGTAAATTATTAGACTTGCAATTATTAGTGATAGAATGGTCACCATGTGCATTAGTGTTACTCATGTGTAGTGTTGTCACCAAGTCTAGTAGGGTATGTAAAGGGCATGAACAATGTCAGATACTGAGTGACCACTCTGATGGTCACAAAGATGCCACATATGTATGTGAGACAGCATTATCAACATCTGACCAAGATTGAAAGAGGCCTCATTGGGTTTGCCATTTAACTGGCTGGTCAAATCATGTAATATCAAGATTTGTGGGGCATTCAGATGTGGTAGCGGCCTGATGCTGGACTGTATGGAAAGGTGAGGGGAGGCATACTTGTCATCTAGGTTTCAGTCGATCTCATCTGACTACCACAAAGGTGGGTGATGGTATTGTGCACCAAGCACATAATAATCATGTTCTCATCTGTGCTTGCCATCCAAGAACAGGTAATGGATTCTGTGCAACATTCTATGTCATCCGATACCATTTACTGGACACTGACAGTAGCCAGACTATGGAATTAGCATCTCATGTGGAGGCTGCCATTAACACCACAACACATATGGCCACGTTTGAAGTGGTGCTGTGACTAGGAACGAGTGGCATTACTTCGTGTTCATCAACGAATCACAGTTCTTCACTATCCCATGCAATCATCTTCAGCAAGTATAGTAACACCCTGTGAGGTAGTCCCATTCTTCCAATGTTTTGGAGAGGCGTAACAGTGTTATTTCTGGTGTCATTGTCATGGTGTAGGCAGCTATCAGTTATGCCTTTAGCTCATGGCTGTTAGTGACTGAGAGGACTCTGATGGCACAACAGTATGTCATGGAATTCCTTCATCCTGCTTCCTCGTTTGCTGCCACTAATACAGCAATGTCATTGTACCATTTTTCAACAGGAAATTAATGTCCACACATGGCATGTACGTCTGTGACCTGTCTATGCATGATGTTGAGATGCTCCTGTGGCCAGCAAGATCCCCAGATCTGCCCTGACAGAATATGTGTAGGATCATCTCAGATATCAACTCCATCCCAGTGCCATTATCCATGAGAACAAGGACTAGTTACAACAGATTTGAGCCAGCTCAACTCAAGAGAGGATATAACAGCTTTATGGCACCTCCCCAACTGAATCAGTGTATGCATCATGGCCAGACATGGTGCAACATCATGCTGATAAATGGGTTCGTACTGCCAAGTTCTTTGTAATCACTGAAATAACATCACCTACCATCTCAACTTACAAATTTTCATTTTGTTTCCTTCTGCCCTTCTGGATGCTTTACCTGTTCTGTCAGACATTGTATTATCTTCTCTCTATCCCACACTCATAGCATTAGAAGTGTAAGAACTTTTGCACTTCTCAGAGGTATACTGTGTCACAGTTGTATGCGAAATGCTTTGCCTCAAGCATGTAAGAGTCAAGTCCAACCAATGACCTACACTTTTTACCATCCATTTCAAATGTAAACCAGATATGTGCTTTTGGTAAGTTAAACTAATCTCTTCCAAGCAACAAATATTCTCTTCATTAGGATCTGTACCATACAATGTCTATAAAATATGCCCATAATTTTGCAAATCTGTTATCAGTAGTTGCTCCTATTACAAGCAATATAAAAGATGCTCAGTAAAATATTTTTGACCGAAAAAATGTGTCAGGCTCAATTTAGTTCAATCCAAAGAAGTTGGATGGATGTCTCACTATATTTATTGATCCTCATTGTCATCATCATCATCGTCTTGAACAGTTTCCAGCCTAAGGCCAGGTCTGTTTGGAACATAAGCCTCTCCATTGCCTTCTGTCTTGCCACCATCTCTCTGTTTTCACCTTGGCCCAGTCTTCTCCTTTCTTCTGGACGCATTCCTCCACTCCTTTCAGCCATCTGTCTTTCGGTCTTCCTCTTGGTCTCTTTCTTTCCAGTTTAAAATGGTTCAAATGGCTCTGAGCACTATGGGACTTAACATCTGAGGTCATCAGTCCCCTAGACTTAGAACTACCTAAACCTAACTAACCTTAGGACATCACACACATCCATGCCCAAGGCAGGATTTGAATCTGTGACCATAGCAGCAGCGCAGTTCCGGACTGAGCGCCTAGAACCGCTCGGCCACTCATGTATTCTCTTGGGTATCGTCTTCTCCTCCATATGCTTACCATGCCCATACCATCTCAGCCTTGATTTCTCTATCTCCTCCTATAATGGTTCCACCTTCATTAATGCTCTGATCCTCTCATTTCTTAACCTGTCTATCTTTGTCACTCCAATACTGTTCCTCAAGAATTTCATCTCACTAGCTTGTACTTTGCTTTTCTCTCTTCCTACAAGTAGTAAAGGAAAGCATCCCAAAGGATTTGTTGATCCTAACATTTAAAATTTTTGTGCTTCTGTAATTTTTGAGGCCTGTGGAACAGTGTAAACTAATTTGTATAACATATTAAATGGGATGACTACACTAAATCATTTTTCATCTTTACTCTTCCGAGAGTTTGCTTCCTTCAGACGAATTCCCTGGTCCATACAATCAATATTCTACAATGAATTCTGTTGTTAGGTGCTTTCAGAATCTGATTTGTAAAGGGAACATAGCATTGCTGCTAAGTATGCCTTTCTGTGAAACCACTTCACAGTGGCTAGAGACAATCATTGTATCTTTTATGCTTACCAATTACTGTGTGATATTTGAGTTCAGAATATATTTAATTTAATAGAAATTATCTCTGATTGCTTTAATTGCTATATGAAAAGCCACAGCTCACACCACATTTCTGAGCACAGTGGTATAGATTACTGAATCAAAAGAAGTTGAATAAGTGTTGGAATTAATTTTCATTATACATAACTCAGACTTTTTTCCATTTTCCTCATTGAGCTTATATATAGGATGTCCCAGAATGTTTAACCTGATCATAAAACAGGCATTACTATTTATTTATGCCATATATCCATGATATCCTGCTTTTATTGTGTTGACAAATTTATTAAGTTTCCATGATGGCGTGCTTCAATTTATGAATCTCTCTCTGAGAGTACCACTGTTAATTAAAGAATAAAATGGCAGCATCAGTTTAGGAGAAAGTACAATGTGTTGTGTGGCTGGATAAGGCAAAAATTTCCAATCACTGTGTGACAGGGGTTCAGTATACTTACAGGAAATTGACCAAGTATTTTGAAATGTGGATACAGTTGAAAAGAAGAAAAGCAGCAACTGACCTGCAGAGACTGTCGACAACATCTGGACAATGTTTACATGATCACCATGTGTCCAGGAGTCTTTGGCTGAAAAATTTCCAGGTTAGTTAGGGATGATCCAATCTCATGACCACTAAGATTGTGAGACATTACACATTGTAATTTTGCTATTGGGGATATATTGACACCAAGATGGGTGTCACACCTGTACTGGATATGCTCACATTGCATGATCACATCATTCAAACTGTTGAAAGTGTCATCCCTCAAATGTACAAAGTTTTGGCATGAGATAGAGTACCATTTGGATGTTTTGCAAGTTATCAACAATGTTCACATTGAGTGTATTAAATGATATTGCATAAGACTAAAAAGTTTATTACTGTGTGTATGCATGTGTGAAATACTATGTATCAATTTTAATTATAGAGCTGTGATCACTTTAAATCATGATAAACTTTCTAAGATGCCTTGGATATGTGACAAAATCACTGAATACCATGAACCAGACTGTAAGTGTTAGTCGTTAATAAATGATAACTTGTTCCTGATGGAAATATTGATATCTGTGTGTATGATTTAGGAAATGTATTTCAGAATTATACTGTATGATATTTGTTCTAAAAACATAATAACTTATATGTAACACAGCAAGTTTGAACATTAACATTAAGATATTGAGAACCACTTTTTTATGAATACTTCTTCATTGTGCTCTCTAGGGATGAACGCTGCAGTACGTGCAGTAGTACGTTTTGGTATATATCTTGGATGTAAAGTTTATTTCATAAAAGAAGGTTATCAAGGAATGGTAGATGGCGGAGACAATATTGAGGAAGCAGGCTGGGCGACAGTTTCGTCCATTATACATAAGGTAAGCTACCAAATGTAACTGTTCTTTATAATTTACGTTAGGTGGAATGCTTGGTTCATCAGAGTAATTTTTGAAACTTAGACTGATTAAAACTGCAGACCAACTGATCGGTTTTTCTCTTTGTATTTGTTCCTGTTTTATTATGTTATGTCCGTATCTGTAGCTGAGCATTCAGCATCAACATGTTGGACTGCCATGCAGAGTTCCTGGGTTCAGTACCCAGTACTGACAGGTATTTTTTCTTTGTGGGAGGACTGGAACAGTGTGTACTAAGCCTTATGAGGAGGTATTTGAGTTAGAAGTAAGCAGTTTCAGGGTCTGGGTAGCTTAGTGCATTCTAGAGAGAGACATTTAGAGACTTACTGCAGAGATAGAAATCACAATGCCAGAAACAAATAAGTATCTTTAACACTCTCAAAACTTGAATATTAATTGTTAACTAATGATCCATCGAAGCCTAATTGTGAGACATGGAGACAGGATTCAAGAGTGAAGATTCAGCCAAGTTATTGATTCTCCTCATCATTAAAAGCAGAACTTGAAAATCATCTGGATGTTGGTACAAGTTCCTGAGGCTTAGCTTTTTGAGCCTTCTGAAAACCCATATAGAACAGTGCTTTGAAGTGCCATGCCCCCAAACATCTGTTGCATTTTAAGTTGCAGCCTTAAGTCTACTAACTGTTTGGGAAACATCACTTGATATTAAAATTTCTATAAACATTGACTGTCATTTTAATCTGTGTGGAAAATATTCAAAATGCTTTCTGGTAACTTAAATTTTGCACTACATTATGGAAAATCATATTTTAATATATCTTTTACGATGGCTACACCTCAGAGCCTTTAACTACAATCTGTGCCTGGTCATACTGAATGCTAGTCAGGGACATGTAGTCTGAGCAACTAAATACTGTAGATAGTTTTAATCTGTTTACTGGCTTTACAAAAACCAAGACATGTTAGGATTTTTGCCAGATTGATGAGCAAAATTATACTTTCAAATTCATTGAACACTTGTCACATGGCTTCTCTTATGTTCATTCTTGGCTTTGTTCAACTTTTGTGTAGGAGTCTTTGGCATTGCTTAAATCTGTGAGGGAGATTTCTTTCCTTTACTAGCAATTTTGTATCATGGCTGTCGAGCCAGTATGAGTTTCTCTCATCCATTACACTCTTACTTGGCATATACATATCTGAAGTATATTGAACAATACTTTTTAATTTTGTCAGTCGATACTCTACATTTTTGTCCCCAGAGATGAATGTTAAATGTAGATCTCCTGCATGATCTGCGGTCTGTCCCCTGTGTTCACTTCTTATGCAAACATGTTCCCAGCTCACCACTCTTTTTAATACCTGTAGCCATTGTTGCCATAACACTCACATGGTCACAGATTTCCTGCTCTGCTATACCATACTTGAAAAGCTTGAGTTTTTTAGTTGCAAGGAAATCTTAGGCTGCAGATATAATCATACATTGTAGATAATCAGTATTTATTATCCAAAGTGTTGTGTTGTTAAAATGGAGGAAAATAAATGTAGTTATGATATTATTTATTATGTTATTATTAATTTCTTGTTGCAATGCAAATTTGAACGCTGAAAGCTGCATTTCATTCACAATGTCCATAAATGAGTAGATAACTGTTAAGTTCAAGTGGAAATGTTCTTCGTATCAATAACAATGAAAGTGAAGATGAAGGAGATAATGTTTATATTGAGCTTGGAAGAATGATAACATAAGTTAACTGTGACAGCAGTACATGTTGTGTCTGGAACCTGTGGTGATGGGCAGATGTGCAATATTCATTCTTCCCCCCCCTTTCCCCTCCCCTCCCCTGTCCTTTCTTACTCCATAAGCTCAACACTTACATCAAAATCCATTTCATCTGGTCCTTCTCAAATCATTGAGCCACCCTCCTACTAGATGTCGATCTCCACATTTCAGGTGGCTTCATAAATATGTCTGTTCACATCAAGTGTTCAACCACCAACAGCACCTCCAGCCATCATCAGTTTCACATCAAAAAGTCTCTTCCACACAGCTTCACCATACATGAATGCTGCATCTGCAAAGGAAGGCAAGAGTTGTCGAAATGTAACGATAACCTTCCAGAACCTTTATTGACAGATAATATCCTATCCAGCTCATTCATAAACAGATCTCCTGTGCCACCTTGTCCTCAGGTGCCAGTAAACCTGGTAACCAATGCCCAACAGCACTCTTCCGATTACAAAATATCACCCCCTTGAAACGTTCAACAACATACTTCTCCAGGGCAATGTCATTCCCTTAGGTGAGGGATACTCTATGCAAAATCTTGCCTACATCACCAAAAGTAGTGATCAGTCATCCATCCAACCTACAGAATATCCTTGTCCATCCCTGTTCCAGTTGTGCTTCCTGTCATACACACGAGTCACTCCCTTGTGGATGACCCAGCTACAAGACTTCTCCCATACACCCAGTCACCACCTCCTATCACAGTCCTGTTACAGACATTTCATACCTTGTAAAAGGCAAGAATGTTTGTAAAAGCACCCATCTTACATGTCATCTGTGTTGCAATTACTGCACAGCATTCTATGGGGACATGACAGGTAACTAATTGTCTACTCACATGGGTGGGTACTGCCAAACTGTGGTGAACTGCAAACTTGACCATGCAGTTGTCAAACATGCTGCACACTACCACACAAATTACTTTAATAGCTGCTTCACTATGCATGCTTTTTGGATACTCCCATCCAGCACAAGCTTCTCTGAAGTATGCAGGTGGGAATTGTCTCTCCAGTGTATCTTGCATTCTCACAGTCCCCCTGGCCTAAACCTCAACTAGCCTGTTTTCCAATTGCCTCATGTTACTTTTTCTCTTTTGCTCTTGGCCTGTTGTATCTCTACTGAGTCATTTGTCTTTCCTGCTTGTGCCTCATACTACCCCACTCCCTCTCCTTGCCTCATGCATCCTTCTCTCCCTCCACCTCATTCATCAGTCCAGGCAACTGCTCTCAGTAATCATTAGTATCGCCCCACGGTAGTGTGCATCTAAGTGTCTGTGTGGTCTTCTAGAAGCAGAGCTATAATCCGTTCAGCTTAAGAAAAAACCTGTTGTAAACAAACACAAATGCGATGGTTGGTCAGAAGCCGTAGCACACGTACACTGGTGTTGTTACGCTCTTGGAAGTAGGTCCTACTTATGTATTAGATATCTTATTACTAAGTTACGTTAAATGAAACTTTTAAGATATTCAAATGTATTAACAGCCATCAACATTTTTCTTAATCACGCTTTAGGTATGTAGCTTTTATTTCAAATATCGTGTACAGTCACAGCCTTTGCAGCCTTGTGCTCTGATTGTTGCACTGATAATGTGCAGTATGAAATTGGCTGAGGCTGCTTTCTGTTCCGTAGTGAAACACATGCAAGGAACACGGTTAAAAAGCACCGAGAAATTGGCTGTTCTTAATGTTTTTTATCAATTTACAAAGATAATCGGCTTTGAAGTTTTCCCAGTGTCCTGTATACTGCAGTTGATAAACGAACTCAAACCGGATGTGTAGTCGGTAGTGTAATAGAGTGGGAACCAAATGCGATTGATCGTGCTGTGGTTCAAAACTCCACCATGTAATTTTTTTTCTCGTTCTATTTGAAATACCTAAATTTTGTAATTATAGAACTCATCATCATTTTTTATGAATAATGCATGACTTCTTGTTTCTAATTACACATTGGATGCGAAATTCTTATTTCCATTTCCAATACAAATTCGTAATTATTGATGCTTTATGAAAGACTGTTCATAAAAGTTGTTGAAATTTTTAAAGCAAAAATGAAAAACCAAATCCTTTTTATTTGGACTACGCCCATCATTTTATACCACAGAGGTTGATACATATCTTAGAAACATGAAAAAGAATCATTTTCACAGCATCAAACACATCACACAAATGCTGCATTTTTGCATTTGGTACTGTGCCATTACAATATGGACTGAACAGAACTGATCTGGAGCCAAGCTATGGGATTTGGCCTGAGAAGTAACGAGACTCTTAAGCTGCCACATGTACTTTAACTAACGCTCGCAGCTTTTTGACACATCATTGCTGAACAGTGGCGGGGTATAGAATGGCTTGTCGTAAAAGAAGAAGAGAAAATGCTGTGCCTGGTTGGCTTCGTAGATTTTGTTGTTGATAGACTGATTAACAACATATCAGGTGACACTTCCAGAATGGAAATGTATTTCTCTGTTTTGGATAAGGAAGGAGCTAAGAGATTACCAGACGGCCGAGTAATACCTTCAGTGGCTTCAGTATTTAACTATATGGTGAAATCCTTCAATACTCTCTTATGTTACACACAGATTATGCAGAAAAATTACCCTATGGTTAAGTCAGGACTTTTCACAATTCTTGTTATTAATTACAATAGTACATTAGCTAAAAATGATAATGCGTTGCGGTTTTCATGTAGTCATGTAAGGAGCATATTGTGGGAGATTTGCAGTGTAATATTTCATTCTGCTTAAAAATTAAATTACATGTGAAACTGTATTGCTCCTGTGCTCGTCTCTTTTTATGCGTGAACTGCAGCTGGCCACATAACTGTAGGCTAGCTGTACCAGCTGAAAAAAGGCCAGTGCTGTCCAAGTTAAATACCCTGGTAAAGCTGTTGTCCCATATTATTGCCAAGTCGATGTGCGAGTAAATCAGAGCACTAAATGTACCCTTATTATCGTACTTGACAGTACTCGAGACAGCTTGGCTGCAGTCCCACGTGAAACAGAAATCCAATGAGGTTCCAGCAAACATGCAAGAATACATAATGAAATGTTTACATTAGGTTTATTCTTATGGTTAATGGATTATAGTGCCTTAAAGCTAGTGAATACTGTGTTCTGCATGGTGGCACATCAGAAACTAGCACCAAGTACTAGACTACTCATTGGTGTCTGCCAGTTGTCATCTATTGTTTAAAAGCTGTTGCAACTTCAATTTTTATTGTCAGTACAAAATCCATTGTGGCTTGGTTAAGATGTGTCAAGTAAATATCTCAGTGGGATGTGTCCTCTTCAAGAAAAATCGCAATAGTGGAGACGTATGTATCCACTGATTCATTTAACTAAATGAGAGACATTTTGCAAAGAAGTTTTCTGACATTTCCATACTAGCAAACAGTAGTATACAGTATTTGGTAACAAAGTGGCATATTACCATGTCAGTTGCAAATTCCATTTCAGCAAGTCAGATTGTGGATCCCATATTTTTTTAAACAACAGTAAACACTGCTGTGCATGGATATTTGCTGAAAGTAACCACTTGTGATGTTTACCTGTGGGCTGTCTAGAGGGAAAACTGTACACAAATAACCCAATAATGTTATAAGACTAGAAGAAAAATGTCCATAATGAAATTCTGAGAATTGATCTGACAGAATTGTCCAAAGTGTACTTTAACATGTTACGGCAAGTGCAAAAGTGCGTTGAAGCACAAGGAGATCATTTTCGGCACCTAATGTAATGTAAATGACAAGATCAATTCAGTAAATACAGACCTTTGGATAAGCTTATTCATTATTTCTTTACTATGTAATTATTACATATTTATGTATTTGTTGTTGTATCTGCCTGTGGTGGGCAATATTTTGGCATAATTGGCAAGCAGTCTGTACTCAGTGCCGTTTTTTCATATGCCACCTGTATTATGTGTATCTACACTCCTGGAAATTGAAATAAGAACACCGTGAATTCATTGTCCCAGGAAGGGGAAACTTTATTGACACATTCCTGGGGTCAGATACATCACATGATCACACTGACAGAACCACAGGCACATAGACACAGGCAACAGAGCATGCACAATGTCGGCACTAGTACAGTGTATATCCACCTTTCGCAGCAATGCAGGCTGCTATTCTCCCATGGAGACGATCGTAGAGATGCTGGATGTAGTCCTGTGGAACGGCTTGCCATGCCATTTCCACCTGGTGCCTCAGTTGGACCAGCGTTTGTGCTGGACGTGCAGACCGCGTGAGACGACGCTTCATCCAGTCCCAAACATGCTCAATGGGGGACAGATCCGGAGATCTTGCTGGCCAGGGTAGTTGACTTACACCTTCTAGAGGCCGTTGGGTGGCACAGGATACTTGCGGACGTGCATTGTCCTGTTGGAACAGCAAGTTCCCTTGCCGGTCTAGGAATGGTAGAACGATGGGTTCGATGACGGTTGGATGTACCGTGCACTATTCAGTGTCCCCTCGACGATCACCAGTGGTGTATGGCCAGTGTAGGAGATCGCTCCCCACACCATGATGCCGGGTGTTGGCCCTGTGTGCCTCGGTCGTATGCAGGCCTGATTGTGGCGCTCACCTGCACGGCGCCAAACACGCATACGACCATCATTGGCACCAAGGCAGAAGCGACTCTCATCGCTGAAGACGACACGTCTCCATTCGTCCCTCCATTCACGCCTGTCGCGACACCACTGGAGGCGGGCTGCACGATGTTGGGGCGTGAGCGGAAGACGGCCTAACGGTGTGCGGGACCGTAGCCGAGCTTCATGGAGACGGTTGCGAATGGTCCTCGCCGATACCCCAGGAGCAACAGTGTCCCTAATTTGCTGGGAAGTGGCAGTGCGGTCCCCTATGGCACTGCGTAGGATCCTACGGTCTTGGCGTGCATCCATGCGTCGCTGCGGTCCGGTCCCAGGTCGACGGGCACGTGAACCTTCCGCCGACCACTGGCGACAACATCGATGTACTGTGGAGACCTCACGCCCCACGTGTTGAGCAATTCGGCGGTACGTCTACCCGGCCTCCCGCATGCCCACTATACGCCCTCGCTCAAAGTCTGTCAACTGCACATACGGTTCACGTCCACACTGTCGCGGCATGCTACCAGTGTTAAAGACTGCGATGGAGCTCCGTATGCCACGGCAAACTGGCTGACACTGACGGCGGCGGTGCACAAATGCTGCGCAGCTAGCGCCATTCGACGGCCAACACCGCGGTTCCTGGTGTGTCCGCTGTGCCGTGCGTGTGATCATTGCTTGTACAGCCCTCTCTCAGTGTCCGGAGCAAGTATGGTGGGTCTGACACACCGGTGTCAATGTGTTCTTTTTTCCATTTCCAGGAGTGTATCTGCCACACATCAGTCTGCTGTAGGTGAGTGACTTTTCCTTATTTTATGTATTGTTCCACCCAGAATTTTCCTGCTATAAGTTTTTTCTATTTCAGAAATTGTTATATCTGTTTTTGACTTTTATTTTGAATCATTAAGTTTCCATGTAGCTATGTCTTCCTTTTTTATTTGAACTGAAGTGTTGCAGTATACTTTTCTGTGATAAGCTTGACACCAGGTGTCCTTCTGTATAAATAACAACTTTATTATTTTGAAGTTGCACCCAGATAGTTAAAAAGTTGTATGTTTATTTATTTATTTATTGCTTACTTAGCCTGACCAGATTACGGCCTTAAGCCTCTCTCTTACATGTGGCCGGGAATAGTACATACCAAAAATACTACAAAAACATTCACAACAACAATAATAATAATAATAATTGACAGTAATAATAGTGATAATAATAACCCTTTAGATCACATAACGTCAACAGATACGAAGAAAGTAAATTGGAAAAAGAAAACACTACATGGCAAGCACCCGTATCATCTAACACAGCCACACATCGATCAAGATGCATCCAACACATGGCTAAGAAAATGCAATATATACAGTGAGACGGAAGGATTCATGATTGCAACACAGGATCAAACAATAAACACCAGATATTACAGCAAGCATATTATTAAAGGTCCCAATACCACAACAGATAAATGCAGACTTTGCAAACAACAAATAGAAACAGTAGATCACATCACAAGCGGATGTACAATACTAGCCAATACAGAATACCCCAGAAGACATGACAATGTAGCAAAAATAATACATCAGCAGCTTGCCTTACCACATAAACTTATAAAACAACACGATCCCACATACAAGTATGCACCACAAAATGTACTGGAGAATGATGAATACAAATTATACTGGAACAGAACCATTATAACAGATAAAACAACACCACATAACAAACCTGACATCATACTCACCAATAAAAAGAAGAAATTAACACAACTAATCGAAATATCCATACCCAATACAACAAATATACAAAAGAAAACAGGAGAAAAAATTGAAAAATACATCCAACTGGCTGAGGAAGTCAAGGACATGTGGCATCAGGATAAAGTTGACATTATACCAATTATACTATCAACTACAGGAGTCATGCCACACAATATCCACCAGTACATCAATGCAATACAGCTACATCCAAACTTATTTATACAACTACAGAAATCCGTAATTATTGATACATGTTCAATTACCCGAAAGTTCCTAAATGCAGTATAACATATACCATACAGTTAAAAGGAAGTCACGCTTGATCAAGGTCCGTGTCACTTTCCATTTCTGACCAGACATAACGTCTGAGAAAAGAAAGAAATAATAATAATGTCCTTTACTATACAGATAATCATTTTGAGAATGCAGCTGAGTTATGTATTGGTACAGAGAGGATTTTGCTTCATTGAGAACAATAATAGTAATAATAATAATAATAATAATTATTATTATTATTATAGCAAAGGACATTAAGAATGATGAATATTAGTTTAGTATGTTTGATACCTTGTTTTGTGTTATTTACTTTTAGTTTAGTTTTAGTTATGTCATGTTCCGTAGATCATTTTCCTGATTATTTTATTGATATGATGTGGAACAAGTCAGATTACAAGATATATATATATATATATATATATATATATATATATATATATATATATATATATATATATATATATTGTAATATGTCTGCTTGTGTCTGTATATGAGTGGATGGACATGTGTGTGTGTGCAAGTGTATACCCGTCCTTTTTTCCCCCTAAGGTAAGTCTTTCCGCTCCCGGGATTGGAATGACTCCTTACCCTCTCCCTTAAAACCCACATCCTTTCGTCTTTCCCTCTCCTTCCCTCTTTCCTGATGAGGCAACAGTTTGTTGCGAAAGCTTGAATTTTGTGTGTATGTATGTGTCTGTTTGTGTTTCTATTGACCTGCTAGCACTTTCGTATGGTAAGTCACATCATCTTTGTTTTTAAATATATTTTTCCCGCGTGGAATGTTTTCCTCTATTCTGTGTGTGTGTGTGTATATAAGAACCACAAAAGTGCCCCACTTGTGACAGGATACTTTCTGGGGCTGGACCAGACTCTGAATGTGGCTCTCCAGCAGGGATACAACTTCCTCAAATCCTGCCCTGAAATGAGATCCATCCTTCATGAAATCCTCCCCACTCCACCAAGAGTGTCTTTCCGCCGTATATGTGTGGATGGATATGTGTGTGTGTGCGAGTGTATACCCGTTCTTTTTCCCCCTAAGGTAAGTCTTTCCGCTCCCGGGGTTGGAATGACTTCTTACCCTCTCCCTTAAAACCCACATCCTTTCGTCTTTCCCTCTCCTTCCCTCTTTCCTGCTGAGGCAACAGTTTGTTGCGAAAGCTTGAATTTTGTGTGTATGTTTGTGTGTCTGTCGACCTGCCAGCACTTTCATTTGGTAAGTCCTGTAACCCGGAAGGTGTACACGATCAGAGGCAGAGCCACGTGTGAAAGCACCCACGTGATTTACCAACTGACCTGCCTACACTGTGATGCATTCTATGTGGGAATGACCAGCAACAAACTGTCGATTCACATGAATGGACACAGGCAGACAGTGTTTGTTGGTAATGAGGATCACCCTGTGGCTAAACATGCCTTGGTGCACAGCCAGCACATCTTGGCACAGTGTTACACCGTCCGGGTTATCTGGATACTTCCCACCAACACCAACCTATCCGAACTCCGGAGATGGGAACTTGCCCTTCAGTATATCCTCTCTTCTCGTCATCCGCCAGGCCTCAATCTCCGCTAATTTCAAGTTGCCGCCACTCATACCTCACCTGTCTTTCAACAACTTCTTTGCCTCTACACTTCTGCCTCGACTGACATCTCTGCCCAAACTCTTTGTCTTTAAATATGTCTGCTTGTGTCTGTATGTGTGGATGGATATGTGCGTGTGTGCGAGTGTATACCTGTCCTTTTTTCCCCCTAAGGTAAGTCTTTCCGCTCCCGGGATTGGAATGACTCCTTACCCTCTCCATGAAAACCCACTTCCTTTCGTCTTCCCCTCTCCTTCCCTCTTTCCTGATGAGGCAACAGTTTGTTGCGAAAGCTTGAATTTTGTGTGTATGTTTGTGTTTGTTTTATTTGTGTGTCTATCGACCTGCCAGCGCTTTTGTTCGGTAAGTCACCTCATCTTTGTTTTTTTTTATATATATATATATATATATATATATATATATATATATATATATATATATATATATATGAATTGTGTTAGTATTAATATTACTGAAATTTTTAGTTCTACACATGCAATTACATTTAGAGGTACAATTTTTTTTAACCATTTCTGAAACAGATACTCTTCCATGGAGTAGAAGGAGTTGTCCAAAAGAAATGATTTTAAGCTAGGTTTGAAACTTGGTCTGCTACCTGCCAGACACTTTATGTTGTTGGGCAAATGTTCAAAAATTTTTGTTGCTGAATAATGTACTCCTTTTTCAGCAACTGACAGCTTCAATAATGGATAGGAAAGGTCGTTATTCCCTCTAGTGTTGTACGTATGAACATCACTGTTCTTTGCGAATTGAGGTGGATTATTTGTAACGAATTTCATTAGCAAATATATGTACACTGATGGTGCAGTTAAATTGCCTAACTCCTTGAAAAGGTGCCTACATGACGTCCTTACGTCCTTGGGTTAACACCACTAATTATTCTCACTGCTCTCTTTTGTGCAATCAATACTATATGTCTAAGTGGTGATATACCACAGAAAACTATTCCAGAAGACATTATTGTGTGGAAATAAGCAAAGTATGTTAGGAGGCTGATCTGTTTATTCCCAGTTATTGGAATGAAAGTAAATCTAATCTAAATCTAATCTAATCCAAGACTAGCGATTATATGAAGAGCGAAAGAAGCTGAACTTAGTTGTTTGAGAAGCACTGTAATATGTTTCTTCCATTTCCAGTTGTCATCAATGTGAACACCCAAAAATTTGTAGAAATCTGCCCTGTTAACTGAGCCCTGTTCATATGCTACATCAATTGTCAGTATGACACTATTTGGTGTACAGAACTGGATATAGTGAGTTTTTTCAAAATTAAGGGAGAGCCCATTTTCTGAGACCACTTAATAATTGTTTGAAAGACATCCTTAACAATATCTTCAGCTGCTTTTTCTGGAATGGCATTTATTATAACACTTGTGTCATCTGAAAAAAGTACTAGTTCTGCTTGCATGAACATTAAGTGGGAGGTCATTCACATGAATAAGGTACAGCAGAGGACCTAAAATTGAACCCTGTGGGACTCCCTTTGTGGTAACTCCCCATTCACTAGAATTTACCACCCTCCCAACATTGTTTGTGCTATTCAACACAACTTTTTGCTTTCTGTTCATTAAGTATTATTAAAACCAGCTGTGTGTATAGCCTTCAGTTCCATAAACCTTGAGTTTTTCTAGGAGTGTGACATGATCCACACAGTCAAATGCCTTGGAGAGATCACAAAAAATACCAACTGGTGATAATTTGTTATTTAGGGCCTGCACTATTCGATGGGTAAATGTGTAGATAGAATTGTCAGTCGAGTAACCCTTCCGGAATCCGAACTGTAACATGCTGAGTAAATTATTTTCACTTAAATGTGAGACTATTGAATACATAACTTTTTCGAATATTTTAGAAAATGAAATCAGCAATAAGATTGGTCTATAATTATTTGAGTCACTCTTGTCCCCTTTCTTATGAAGAGGTTTGACAATTGCGCATTTCAATCTGTCTGCAAAAATTCCTTGTGCCAGTGAAGCATTACATATATCGCTAAGGACTCCACTTATTAAATTAGAACAACACTTCAAAATTCTGTTGGGGACTCCATCAACACCACATGAGCTCTTGTTTTTCAGTATATTTATAATTCCCGTAATTTCAGTGGGGGATGTTGGTGCTATTTCTAAAGGCCTAAAGTCTTGGGGAATGACATTTTTAACATATTTTTTTGCTTCTTCAGCTGAACCCTTTAACCCTATTTTTGCTGCTACATTCAGAAAGTGATTGTGAATTATTACTGACAACATCGTCATTTAGCTTTACTGCATTGGTATGCTGTGCAAAGTCAGGCTGCTCCATCTCCTGTTTGGCAATATTCCCTATAGTTTTAATTTTATTATGCGCATTATTAATTTCTGTCAGAACACACAAGATACTCGACTTCTTAATGACTTTCCTTAAAATATTACAATATCTTTTGTAGTAAGCAGGTAATGTCGGATCCTGACTTATTCTGGCTTGTCCATATATTACCCTCTTCCTCTTACACAGTATCTTAAATCACTTAGTAATCCATGTCTTACTTGAATTTGTAATGGCTTTTTTGGATAACGTTTCAGGGAAGCAACTCTCAAATGTTGAGACAAATTTACGGTGGAATAAATCAGAAGTGGAAGGGATAAAGAAAGAGGAGAAGATTGAAATGACAATGACATTGGGTGTTAGAAAAGAACAGAATTTAAATCAAGAGCTCTTCTGACAAGGGGGGGCCGGACAAGTTGTAGGGGAGACCGGTTGATGGGAGTGAGCTGCCGGCTAGTAAATGGAAGAGATGGCTATAGTGTTAGAAGGTGGGCCATTATCAGTCTTTTGCAGTTTGGAAGGAATTTAATTTCTGTGATATTTTGAGGAAAATTGTTTCAAAGTGTGGTTCCTGATATAGACAGTAATTCTGAGAATGTGGTTGAGTTATGCATTGGTACAGAGAGGATTTTGCTTCTTTGAGAACATTTCTGCTGTGCTGTTCAGGTAGCGGTGTAAGTGTTGAAGATAAATAAGAAGAAGTGCAGTGATTGAGAAGACAACAGAGTAAACATAGAATATGATAGTCTCCATGCTTATCAGCACATAGCCATGATAATTGTTTGTAGGCAAGAATGATATGGTCAAAATAGTATACATCGCAAACGTATCATACACAAGTATTCATCACAAGTTCTAGTAGCCTGTGTGAGCTTTTGTATAAAAGTCCTTGGAGAATTGCATTGCCATAGTCAAGTGTGAGAAGTATTAGTGACTCTACAAGCTTCTTTTTAGACTTGAAAGGAAATACTTCTTGTATTTTGATAGTGAATGAAGTGATACTGACACCTTCATACACGCTACACTTGTATGTTCAATCCACTCTGAGGTTACTGTAGCACCACACAGTTTTTTAGTTAAGATAGTCCAAATACTCACTTTTTTAGTTAAAATAATACAGTTACATGATAAATTATTTACAGGGTGGGACCATTATTGGTTCAGCCAGATGCATGGATTTTAAAGAACGAGAAGGACGCTTAAAAGCTGCTGCTAACTTGGTGGACAGAGGAATTACCAATCTGGTGGTGATTGGTGGTGATGGATCATTGACAGGTGCTAATCATTTCAAGACAGAGTGGCCTTCTCTTCTGGAAGAACTTAGCAGTACAGGTGAAACCAACTGAATACTATTTAACAGTGAAATATACACTCCTGGAAATGGAAAAAAGAACACATTGACACCGGTGTGTCAGACCCACCATACTTGCTCCGGACACTGCGAGAGGGCTGTACAAGCAATGATCACACGCACGGCACAGCGGACACACCAGGAACCGCGGTGTTGGCCGTCGAATGGCACTAGCTGCGCAGCATTTGTGCACCGCCGCCGTCAGTGTCAGCCAGTTTGCCGTGGCATACGGAGCTCCATTGCAGTCTTTAACACTGGTAGCATGCCGCGACAGCGTGGACGTGAACCGTATGTGCAGTTGACGGACTTTGAGCGAGGGCGTATAGTGGGCATGCGGGAGGCCGGGTGGACGTACCGCCGAATTGCTCAACACGTGGGGCGTGAGGTCTCCACAGTACATCGATGTTGTCGCCAGTGGTCGGCGGAAGGTGCACGTGCCCGTCGACCTGGGACCGGACCGCAGCGACGCACGGATGCACGCCAAGACCGTAGGATCCTACGCAGTGCCGTAGGGGACCGCACCGCCACTTCCCAGCAAATTAGGGACACTGTTGCTCCTGGGGTATCGGCGAGGACCATTCGCAACCGTCTCCATGAAGCTGGGCTACGGTCCCGCACACCGTTAGGCCGTCTTCCGCTCACGCCCCAACATCGTGCAGCCCGCCTCCAGTGGTGTCGCGACAGGCGTGAATGGAGGGACGAATGGAGACGTGTCTTCTTCAGCGATGAGAGTCGCTTCTGCCTTGGTGCCAATGATGGTCGTATGCGTGTTTGGCGCCGTGCAGGTGAGCGCCACAATCAGGACTGCATACGACCGAGGCACACAGGGCCAACACCCGGCATCATGGTGTGGGGAGCGATCTCCTACACTGGCCGTACACCACTGGTGATCGTCGAGGGGACACTGAATAGTGCACGGTACATCCAAACCGTCATCGAACCCATCGTTCTACCATTCCTAGACCGGCAAGGGAACTTGCTGTTCCAACAGGACAATGCACGTCCGCATGTATCCCGTGCCACCCAACGTGCTCTAGAAGGTGTAAGTCAACTATCCTGGCCAGCAAGATCTCCGGATCTGTCCCCCATTGAGCATGTTTGGGACTGGATGAAGCGTCGTCTCACGCGGTCTGCACGTCCAGCACGAACGCTGGTCCAACTGAGGCGCCAGGTGGAAATGGCATGGCAAGCCGTTCCACAGGACTACATCCAGCATCTCTACGATCGTCTCCATGAGAGAATAGCAGCCTGCATTGCTGCGAAAGGTGGATATACACTGTACTAGTGCCGACATTGTGCATGCTCTGTTGCCTGTGTCTATGTGCCTGTGGTTCTGTCAGTGTGATCATGTGATGTATCTGACCCCAGGAATGTGTCAATAAAGTTTCCCCTTCCTGGGACAAGGAATTCACGGTGTTCTTATTTCAATTTCCAGGAGTGTATTTTAGTGTTATTCCATTGATATTATCAAAGACACATGGAGTTTACTATACATGTGTTCATTGTTTTTTTTTGTTAGTCCATCTCTTTTCCCTAAGATTCTTTGAGAACTAAGGATCCACTCTTATCTTCAAAAACACACACATATGATATGTCTGCTTGTGTCTGTATATGTGTGGATGGATATGTGTGTGTGTGCGAGTGTATACCCGTCCTTTTTTCCCCCTAAGGTATGTCTTTCCGCTCCCGGGATTGGAATGACTCCTTACCTTCTCCCTTAAAACCCACATCCTTTCGTCTTTCCCTCTCCTTCCTGATGAGGCAACAGTTTGTTGCGAAAGCTTGAATTTTGTGTGTATGTTTGTGTTTCTGTCGACCTGCCAGCACTTTCATTTGGTAAGTCACATCATCTTTGTTTTAACAAAGATGATGTGACTTACCAAACGAAAGCGCTGGCACGTCGATAGACACACAAACAAACACAAACATACACACAAAATTGATGTCTGCTTGTGTCTGTATATGTGTGGATGGATATGTGTGTGTGTGCGAGTGTATACCCGTCCTTTTTTCCCCCTAAGGTAAGTCTTTCCGCTCCTGGGATTGGAATGACTCCTTACCCTCTCCCTTAAAACCCACATCCTTTCGTCTTTCCCTCTCCTTCCCTCTTTCCTGACGAAGCAACCATTGGTTGCGAAAACAGAATTTTGTGTGTATGTGTGTGTCTGTTTGTGTTTCTATCGACCTGCCAGCGCTTTCATATGGTAAGTCACATCATCTTTGTTTTTATATAAACAAAGATGATGTGACTTACCAAACGAAAGTGCTGGCAGGTCGATAGACACACAAACATACACACAAAATTCAAGCTTTCGCAACCAACCGTTGCTTCGTCAGGAAAGAGGGAAGGAGAGGGAAAGACGAAAGAATGTGGGTTTTAAGGGAGAGGGTAAGGAGTCATTCCAATCCCGGGAGCGGAAAGACTTACCTTAGGGGGAAAAAAGGACAGGTATACACTCACACACACACACACACACATATCCATCCGCACATACACAGGCACAAGCAGACATTTGTAAAGGCAAAGAGTTTGGGCAGAGATGTCAGTCGAGGCAGAAGTACAGAGGCAAAGATGTTGTAAAAAGACAGATGAGGTATGAGCGGCGGCAAATTGAAATCAGAAATTAGCGGAGATTGAGGCCTGGCGGATAACGAGAAGAGAGAATATACTGAAGGGTAAGTTCCCATCTCCGGAGTTCTGACAGGTTGGTGTTAGTGAGAAGTATCCAGATAACCATGACGGTGTAACACTGTGCCAAGATGTGCTGGCCATGCACCAAGGCATGTTTAGCCACAGGGTGATCCTCATTACCAACATACACTGTCTGCCTGTGTCCATTCATGCAAATATATATATGATAGATTGATAGACTCTCTCTTTCTCTCTCACTCCTGATGGGCTCAGTATGGGATGAGTGGCAGAATGGGTGGTGAATGGTGGAATGGGTGATGAGCTCATAGAAGAGATGTGAATTGGGGAGAAGAGGACAGGGGATTGTGGAAGAATACACCATATACAACAACAAAACACAGTGCTCATACAAGTGTTTGCTAGCAGCAAAATGTGTCAAAGGCTTTAGGAAGACTATGCAATGTTTCATAACAACAAATTGCCTCTGATGAGCGTGACATCGCAACTGTTTACCTTAGATTCATTTGAATGCTTGCAAGTGAGCTTATGCGCATATGCAGTCGAGTCGCGTATGATTAGTACCTTCTCCCACTTCTGGCTACAGAAGTGTGGCAGTGAGCGGTATAAGCAATAGCAGCAAGCAGCCAGATGCTATCCAGAAAAATTTTACTGGTGTGCCTAAGTTGCCAGATTCATGTATGTGCAACTGGCCCGGAACTAGGGGGCGGGGGCAAACGGGTATCTGCCCCGGGTGGTAGTTTCAGAGGGGCGAGGCGCCAAATTCATATTATTGAGGAAATAGACCTTGTTTCACAAAGCACCTAGCATCCAGCGCACGTTGGTATATCGATTATTCATATGATTTTGAACGCATCCCTGTTGGTTTTTGAACATTTTCGAACAAATTCTAAGTTGATTTCTGAAGTAATCGTAACTTGATTTTTGAATGCATGCATGGTGTACGTGACGTCTCTGCCAGGGGAATCCGTGTCTCAAAGGGGACATGTCTATACGAGCTGAGCGGAATAAAGCTGAACGGGTGAATGCCAATCGCCGTTTATGTGGTTAATTGGGTTTGCAAATAATCAGCGTTGTTATAACTCCTAGCGAATTTCATAGATTCAGACTACCAGAGTAGAAGTAAACGACTAAAAGGAATAACAGGCAACAAATATTGTGTATTGTCTCTTCCGTGTATCCAAGAAAATGAAATTTTGACAGAAAAGTTTTGACTACACTGCTAAGGGCCAGTTATACAGTCCCCAGTTAGCAGCCACTTAAGTTCTATTCTGGGAGTAGTGCGGAAAACGCATTGTATGAACACGTAATAATGCCTAACCGGAGAATAAATGTGGGACAACTAAACCGATGATTGTTGCAGGGTTAGTGGAGTTAACCAGAGAATAAATTTTGGCACTGGCAGGAATAGTTACAGAATTGGTGATGACAAGATCGTTTGTTAGAATGAGGAAGGAGAAGAAACGGGGGCTCTCACAAATTACGGAAGAATATGATGGTTCCAAATTTATATAAAAATTTCATACTACTACTTTTCGTTCTAATGCTTCAGAAGCTAGAGAGTATGAATGAAATATGAAACTATTTCGTAACATAAAACTTTTTGCTTGTAGTAGGCCTAATAGGCATTTGATATAGGTACTTTGTGAATTATATTCTGTCGTGTTAAAAAAATAGACTCATTTATTTGGTGTGTGTGACAAGCAATAATTGGCAGGCCTATTTTGTTTTATCTAGCAGTGACAAAATACACGTAATCAGATCGAGAAACCACACCAGCCTTGGGTACAATTTGTATTAACAGCTTTTTTAGTATTACACAACAACATTTTGTTTTTACAAGTGACAAAACGTTTGATGAAGTTTGATGAGATAATAGATCCTTTCACAGAAAGGAAAGGATACCATGTAAAGCTGCAGCAAGGTTAGAGAGAAAAAAAAGCTGGGACTTAACGATTGAAGAAATGTGTACTGTCTTGCTTGTCACTTGTCTTTACTCCTTTTATGTATCCTATATTTAATTTTATGTCACACAAAACAGCAAGGTATTAGCTAATAGGCAGTAAAGGCTGCAAATTTTCTAAAGAGTTCCTGTTCTGCCAGTTACAAATAATCCCATCCAGTATTAATTGCAAGATTTTTTTAAAGAGGGGCTGGATGTCAAACCGGCCGACTGGGAGCAGGAGAGGCACCACAGGACATTTTAATTTCCACTGTCCTGAATATAGTTTGATGACACCCATTACAAAATATTACATGTTTGCATTCCACAGAGCGAAATACAGAGACCAAATAACATGCCTTACGTTCCCTCAAACATATATGTTTCATGTATCATACTCTTCAAAAAGATGTGCCCTATAAAATGAAGATATTTTATAAAAGTCGATTTTTTTAAATTTTTGGTGTCCAACCTCAAACGCTCGAGGGAGGGGGAGTGCCACTATCTATTATTGCCCCGGTTTGGAAATATCGTAGATCCGGACCTGATGCACAGAGCAGTCTGAGTTGTAGTGGGGAGGTGGTAGTCTCCACGTGTCCCCTGTTTACATTAAGTGATTTTGCTGTTTCCTCTTCGTTTATTGCTCTCACGTCAAATGAAAACAAAACGGATTTCTTGGCCTGGAGCTATCAAGTGAATTAAAATACATTCAGATAATTACGGGAGGCTAAAATATGTTGTTAGTTTCAGATTTTATTTTGTTTCCACCTTTCTGACAGTCAAGCGTTGATTGCCTTGCAGAACAATGAAGTTATTTTTGTCAGTTTGTTAAAGAAATTTGACTTTTGTTAATCTTTTCTGCTGAGGCAGTCAATCTATTTGAAATGAAGTGTTTAATTCCACACTATTGGCTAGTTTCAACTGTTAACTGCATTCATCTTCTAGCACATATGGCATTATGACTTAATAAAGAACCAAACATTAGGTAATACAGTACTGGTACTCCAAGAAAATTTGCATCTGAATCTGGACATATGAATGAGCACTTTAAGCCGAATGATGCGTTTTAGTATGGTTCACAAAATTCCCGTGCTCTTGGAGTAATCCCTAATGTCTTGTTTCTTTTATGACATAATGTAAGATCTTTCAAAGTTTTACATGTACGAACGTACATGCTTCCTGCATCATTGTTGCTGTGCAAGTGCGGTGACACCTGTTACCTGGCACTCTTTGGCAACTGCTGAAACGAATCTATTTCTAACAGGTCGCAGGAAAATATTCCGAATGGTTCTTTGAAAAGCATTACTTTCAAAGTAAATTTCCTTTTACGCAAGAAGAACTCTGTGGGCGAATGTCCGATGAATTTCTTAAATCACAGAGCGTTTGACTCTAATTCAAAAATCATAATTTGAGGACGACCACTTACATTATTTTCGAGCCAGAAAGATCAGACATTTATGTCATTGTTAAAAATTTTACTGGCATTTTGTGTGATATATTTTAAAGTGGAAAAAAAAAGAACATGTGAAAGCTTAGCTTCTCTTTTCTTTTCTTGTAGCAACACTATGTATATTAATTTAAACCATTACCTTTTCCTATTTGTGTGTTAGCGCCACTTGACAGTGATGTTGCTTTTGGCTGACTACATCACGTGCGTGTCCTATGCTCTGAATATCCTCTGTCATCGGCCGGCAAGATCGTTTGTCATGAGCTACGACTGGCTTACAAAAGTGCATCGCAATCTCTGTTCAGTCCTTCGGAAAGTAACGTGCGGTGTTTGGAATTTATACTTTCGTAATACGAAAATATGCAGTGTGCATGTTGCTGCACATCAGACATCTTTCCAAAACGTGTTTTTTCTCCTGAGTTTCGTTCTCTAAAGTGCATGGAAATTCTACGCTGGTGTATAAAACCACAACAACTGAAAGGATTGATAAGTTTTACAGTTCTGAGAAAATTATACTGTTACTTAACACGGAAAAAGTGTATTTTCATTTGGGAGAAAATGTATTTTTAACTGGGAAATCCGGGAAAAATCCGAGATTTTTTTTTTCTCATCCACATATACACCCAGTAAAAGCAATACACAGATCTAATAGATTCTTCCTCGAGTAGGAGAGAAGAACATATTGGGAAAAATTAAAAGAAAGGGTAGGCTACTCAGACTCCAGGATGAGACAAGGATAGACAAAGATGAAGAGGGAGGCAACAGGGAGAGTGGTTGGAGATGGTACATTAATAAGAACTATGCCACTTGAGTCCCGAGATGATAAGGATGGAATGAGAAGTAAAGATAGATTAAGATGAAGAGAAGTGAACAGCACAGTTAAGAATTAGGTTAAGAGAAAAGAAGGAAAGAGTCATAATATACATAAAAATAGGGAGACAGAACTGTTGGCCAATACTTGTCTTCAGGAGGCAATAGACTTATATAAAAGTAAAACGGACTCACTATCTAGCTTTTGGAATTAATAGTCCATTCATTGGGGAGGAGAGGGACATTTTTTGGGCAAGCTTAAAAAGGAAGGGAAGGTAAGGGAATGGAAAGGAGGGCAAGGGAAGGGAAGGGAAGGGAAGGGAAGGGAAGGGAAGGGATAGGAGGGGAAGGGAAGGTCATTCAGGCCCCAGGATTTATTACATGTGGGTCTCTCTCTTCTGGGGCCTTTAGTGATCTGCCAAGCTCTCTCCTCCAGTGTTCTGTGAAACAAGTATTGGGTGGGAGGATCCAAACAGCCCATGTGTTGTACCAAGCACTCAGATCCCTTGAATTATGCAACTGGGTATTGGGCATCCACTAAGACGAGCAGTTCTTCAGTGGCCAGTCAAGCACTAAGCCAGTTTAGTGGCGGTAATGCCTAAATAAAAAGACATAACTTAGCTGATAAACAACATTTTACAATTTGCTCTGTCTTTAATATTGTCACATTCTACCAATAGTGGGACTAGAGCAGATGGTGTGTGAATGTGCAGGACAGGTTTTACATTGGGGACGATAGCACATACCTTACGATACCTTGTGGTAGGGAAAATGGTCGGGAATGTCATAAGATTTGACTAGATTCTTACAGAGGTTAGGAGGGTGACAGAAGATAAGAATGGGTGGTGGGGGGAGGATTGAGGAAGTCATAGCGTTGGTGGAGTAAAGCATTGTGGCATTCAGGGTCTAAGTATACAGGGTGGTCCATTGATAGTGACCAGGCCAAATATCTCACAAAATAAGCATCAAACGAAAAAACTACAAAGAACGAAACTCATCTAGCTTGAAGGGGGAAACCAGAAGGCACTATGGCTGGCCCGCTAGATGGCGCTGCCATAGGTCAAATGGATATCAACTGCATTTTTTTAAAATCAGGAACCCCCATCTTTTATTACATATTTGTGTAGTGCGTAAAGAAATATGAATGCTTTAGTTGGATCACTTTCTCCGCTTTGTGATCGATGGCGCTGTAATAGTAACAAACGTATAAGTACGAGGTATCACGTAACAATCTGCCAATGCGCACAGTATTTGCTTCGTGATACGTTACCCGTGGTAAAATAGACCATTTACCAATTGTGGAAAAGGTCGATATCGTGTTGATGTGTGGCTGTTGTGATCAAAGTGCCCAACGGGCATGTGCTATATATGCTGCTCGGTATCCTGGATGACATCATCCAAGTGTCCAGACCGTTCGCTGGATAGTTACGTTATTTAAGGAAACAGGAAGTGTTCAGCCACATGTGAAACGTCAACCACAACCTGCAACAAATGATGATGCCCAAGTAGGTGTTTTAGCTGCTGTTGCGGCTAATCCGCACATCAGTAGCAGACAAATTGTGCGAGAATCGGGAATTTCAAAAATGTCAGTGTTGAGAATGCTACATCAACATCGATTGCACCTGTACCATATTTCTATGCACCAGGAATTGCATGGCGATGTCTTTGAACATCATGTACAGTTCTGCCACTGGGCACAAGAGAAATTACGAGAGGATGACAGATTTTTTGCACGCATTCTATTTAGCGACGAAGCGTCATTCACCAACATCAGTAACGTAAACCGGCATAATATGCACTATTGGGCAATGGAAAATCCATGATGGCTGCGACAAATGGAACATCAGTGAACTTTGCAGGTTAATGTATGGTGCGGCATTATGGGAGGAAGGATAATTGGCCCCAATTTTATCGATGGAATTCTAAATGGTGCAGTGTATGCTGATTTCCTACGTAATGTTCTACCGATGTTACTACAAGATGTTTCACTGCATGACAGAATGGCGATGTACTTCCAACACGATGGATGTCCGGCACATAGCTTGTGTGCAGTTGAAGCGATATTGAATAGCACATTTCATGACAGGTGGATTGGTCGCCGAAGCATCATACCGTGATCCGCACGTTAACCGGATCTGACATCCCCGGATATCTTTCTGTTGGGAAAGTTGAAGGATATTTGCTATTGTGATCCACCGACAGTGCCTGACAACATGCATCAGCACATTGTCAATGCATGTGTGAACATTACGGAAGGTGAATTACTCGCTGTCGAGAGGAATGTCGTTACACGTGTTTCCAAATGCATTGAGGTTGACGGACATCATTTTGAGCATTTCTTGCATTAATGTGGTATTTACAGGTAAACACGTTGTAACAGCATGGTTTCTCAGTAATTATAAGTTCACAAAGGTACATGTATCACATTGGAACAACTGAAATAAAATATTCAAACGTACCTATGTTCTTTATTTTAGTTTAAAAAACCTACCTGTTACCAACTGTTTGTCTAAAATTGTGAGCCATATATTTGTGACTATTACAGCGCCATCTACCACATTGCAAAAGAAGGGATCCAACTAAAACATTCATATTTCTTTACGTACTACACGCATATGTAATAAAAATAGGGCTTCCTATTTAAAAAAAAAAAAAAAAAAAAAAAAAAAAAAAAACGCAGTTGATATTCGTTTGAGCTATGGCAGCGCCATCTAGTGAGCCAACCATAGCGCCATCTGGTTTCCCCTTTCAAGCAAGACAAGTTTCGTCCTTTGTATTTTTTTCGTTTGATGCTTATTTCGTGAGATATTTGGCGTGGTCACAATCAATGGACCACCCTGTATATAAGGAACAGGAGTGACCCCAGCACTGATCCCTGGGGCATCCCCCATTTGACCATGCCCCACTCAGACCCCACAGCATAGCCATTCTGTCCGCCCCGATAGCTGAGTGGTCAGCATGACGGATTGCCGTCCTACAGGCCTGGATTCGATTCCTGACGTGGTTGGGGATTTTCTCCGCTCAGGGACTGGGTGTTATGTCGTCTTCATCATCATTTCATCCCCATCCGGTGCGCAGGTCGCCCAATGTGGCGTCGAATGTAATAAGACCTGCATCAAGGCGGCTGGACCTGCTCCCCAAGGGGCCTCCCAGCCAATGATGCCAAATGCTCATTTACATTTCCATAGCCATTCTGAACATGGTGGATAATGAGCTTTTACTGTCTGTTGTTAAAGTAAGAGATGAAACAGAAAGCTGCTCCCCGTATGTCATAATGGTCCAACTTCTGGAGCAATACTTCATGATCAACACAATCAAACACTTTAGTTAAATCAAAAAAGATGTCTAGTGTCTGAAACCTTTTGTTTAATCCATCCAGTACATCACAGAGAAAAGAGAATATAGCATTTTTAGTTGTTAAACCTCTTCTAAAACTGAACTATACATTTGATAGCGAATTATGTGAAATAAAATAATCAATTATCCTTACATACACAGCCTTCTCAATAACTTTAGAAACACTGATGGCACTTCGAAATAGGCCTAAAATTGTCTACATTATCACTGTCTCCCTTTTTATAAAGTATCTTTACTAATGAATACTTTAATTGTTCAGGAAACTGACCATTCTTAAAGGAAAAATTACAAATATGGCTAAGTACAGGGCTAACATGTGCAGCACAGTACTTTAATATTCTGCTAGGTACTCCATCATATCCGTGAGTCCTTAGTCTTCAGCAATTTAATTATAGACTCAATCTCTCCCTTGACAGTATCACAGAGGAGTATTTCAGATATCAGTCTTGGAAAGGCATTTTCCGAATGAGTTATATGATTCCCTGTAGAAACTAAGCAATGCTCAGAAAGTGATTGTTAAATACCCTACATACAGGGTGAGTCAGGAGGAAAGGTACGTGCTTTGACAGGTGATACCACTGGTGATTCTGAACAAAAAACTTCTAATAAACATATACCCTTTTCTTAACCATCTCTGGGTAAACCAGCGAAAACACTAGGAATGGGAAAGGTGCAGGTGATACTGTTATTTTATGGTTTGTTTAATTGTGTGTGTCCCCTCACAGAAAATGTTCAAACAGTCCACCGTCAACTTCAATGCATGTTGCTGCTCTTGTAGACAGGTGTTGTGTCACTGATCGCTCAGTTTTGCGTTCCTTTACCTGGACACAAGCGTGTAAAACACAAGCGAGGAGTTTCTCTTTTGTGTCCCCTCTGCGCTTGTAGACATCGCTCTTCAGCCATTCCCATAAACAGTAATCCAATGGGGTAAGATCGGGTGACCTCGGTGGCCAAGCAATGGCTCCATGGCGACCGATCCAACGACCAGGATACGTTGTGTTGAGATACTATGTCACTGGCCGCACGGAATGTGTAGGAGCTCCATCATGCTGAAAGTACATACGAGCTTGTGTTGCCAAAGGGATATGCTCCACATAAACTGGTAACAATTACTACTGGCCATTAAAATTGCTACACCACGAAGATGACATGCTACAGACGTGAAATTTAACTGACAGGAAGAAGATGCTGTGATATGCAAATGATTAGCTTTTCAGATCATTTGCACAAGGTTGGCGCCGGTGGCAACACCTACAACGTGCTGACATGAGGAAAGTTTCCAACCGATTTCTCATACACAAACAGCAGTTGACCGGCATTGCCTGCTGAAATGTTGTTGTGATGCCTTGTGCAAGGAGGAGAAATGTGTACCATCATGTTTCCAACTTTGATAAAGGTCGGATTGTAGCCTATCGCACTTGCGGTTTATCGTATCGCGACATTGCTGCTCGCATTAGTTGAGATCCAATGACTGTTAGCAGAATATGGAATCGGTGGGTTCAGGAGGGTAATACGGAACGCCGTGCTGGACCCCAGTGACCTCGTATCACTAGCAGTCGAGATGACAGGCATCTTATTCTCATGGCAGTAACGGATCGTGCAGCCACGTCTCAATCCCTGAGTCAACAGATGGGGACATTTGCAAGACAACAACCATCTGCACGAACAGTTTGATGATGTTTGCAGCAGCATGGACTTTCAGATCGGAGACCATGGGAGCAGTTACCCTTCACTCTGCATCACAGACAGGAGCACCTGCGATGGTGTACTCGACGAACCTGGGTGCACGAATGGCAAAACATCCATTTTTTGGATGAATCCAGGTTCTGTTTACAGCATCATGATGGTCATGTCCATGTGTGGTGACATCGCGGTGAACTTACTTTCGAAGCGTGTATTCGTCATCGCCATACTGGCATATCACCCGGCATGATGGTGTGGGGTGCCATTGGTTATATGTCTCGGTCTCCTCTTGTTCGCATTGACGGCACTTTGGACAGTGGACATTATATTTCAGATGTGTTATGACCCGTGGCTCTACCATTAATTTGATCCCTGCGAAACCCTACATTTCAGCAGGATATTCAGTATTCAGTATATTCACCATTGACCACTTACAGCGGAATAGGTCTGAACCTTAAATATACAATTAACAATAACGTTACAGTAAAGTTTTTACAATTAAATTCCTTTTCTTTTAGGAATATTCTTATATACTAATGTCAATGATTACTTCAAAATATTCTGTTATCTTATAAAATGGGTGTTTGAGTAACCAGTCATAAACATTATGTTTGAAAATATTACTGGTCAGTGACCGAGCAGATGCTGGAAGTTTGTTGAAGAGTTTTAAACTCATTATTTTGTGTGAGTTTGCAGTCTTTGTGAGTCTGTGTCTTGGTATGTCGAAGTCCAGTTTGCCTCTAATGTTGTGGGGATGTATGTTCTCTCTTGTCTCAAACTCACTTAAGTTGCTTTTGACATAAAGCAGTGCTGTGTAGATGTATAGATTCACAACAGTTAATATCATATGCTTGATAAAGAGGGGGCAGCAGTGTTCCTTGGGCTTAACTTTGCTCATTATTCTGATTACTTTTTTTTGAATTTTCAGAATTTCACTGACAAACCACGAATGTCCCCATAACAATATGCCGTAGGAAATGTGTGACTGAAAGAGGCCAAATATACCACCTTTAGATACTCACCAGTGACTTAATCTGTCAGTCTCCAGATGAGATAACACACTCTTGCTATTCTCTTGCATATATGGCTAATGTGTTCCTCCCAGTTTAATTTTGAATCAATGTGGAATCTTAACAATTTTATTGATTTGCTTTCAACAGTTGTAGTTAAACCCAGAATTAGTTCTTGTGTTTTATCAGGATTACACAGGAGTTCATTAGAAGAAAACCAATCCATTACTAGTTCTAGTTTTTCCTGTGTCGCCTGATACAGTTCTGTTGTGTCATGGTGTGTATTGAGCAATGTATCATCTGCATAACACACAATTGAATTTGCTCCTACATGGTAAGGTAAGTCATTAATTGCAATGATGAACAGAAGAGGACCTAGGACCGAGCCCTGAGGCACTCCAGTCTGGACTTCCTTCAGTGAGGAGCATCTATTTTTAATTGATACAAACTGTCTCCTGTTACTTAAGTATGATTCGATTACATCCAAAGATGGTTTTTGTATGCCATAAAATTCCAGTTTTGCAAGTAGGGTGTTAGATGGTATGCAGTCGAAGGCTTTGCTAAGATCACAAAGTACGACTGATACTAGATCCTTATTTTCGAATGCAGTTAACACCTGGTTAACAACTTCAGTGACAGCAGTAGTGGTATTTTTACCATGTTGATATGCAAACTGTCTGTTGGAGAGGAGATCATGCTTATCAAAATAGTTATTTAGTTGACTGTACATTACATATTCAATAACTTTAGAGATAATTGGTACAATAGAAACTGGTTGATAGTTTTGGGGCAGATGCTTATCTCCCTTTTTAAAGACTTGTATCACTTTAGCAGTTTTGAGCGCATCTGGGAAAACTCCAGATTCTAAACACATGTTAAAAATGAAAGAAAGAGGTTGACAGATAAGGTGTATTATTTTTTTCATTACATAGTTAGAAAACCAATAACAGTCCATGCTTTTGGAGTTGGTGAACCTTGCCACAGCTTTTACTATATCCTCTGGGGTGACAACATTCCAGTGGAAAGTATACATCCTATGGGGCACAGCACCAAGGTGATCTAGTGCACAAGTGCCATTTTGCTTGATTTTGTTTTTCAGCTTGCTCACTGAGGTTAGGAAGTAATTATTTACTTCTTCTGGGGCCAGCATTGCATCTTGTGTATGGGTTTGTGAATTATATTGGTTGATGATATCCCATGCTGCTTTACATTTGTTGGGAGCACTTTCAATGTAATGTTCACATGCTTGTTTTTTGGCCAAGGACAGTTTGTCTTTGTAGATTTTTTTACATTTTAGATAAGCTCTATAAGAAGTATTATCTAACTCAGGTCCTTGTTTACAAGAATTTTTATATATTCTGTACAGTCTGAGCATCTCCCCCCAGTGAGAGCTAGCTCATCAGTATACCATTTTAGCTGTTTGTTTTTCTGTTTATGCTTAGGGCTACTTTTGATTAATGGTGAGCAGGAGTACCATAACTCTGAGTATTTCCAGGAAGTTGTTAAACACCATTTCACCAGCACCCTCCTCAGGTTGTGTGTTGTATACAAAGTCCAGTTAACATCAGATATTCTGTCAGTAAATAAATTAATATATTCATCTTTCTGCCCTCTTACCCATGTGGCTTTAGACTTGATTCTGACTGATTTGTCTGATTTCGGCAACTGATCACAGGAGAATGTTAAAATCAATGGTTCATGATCAACTAGGGCTCCACTGGCAAGTCCGACGTCATACATATCTCTAGAAAAATTTACTACAATATTATCTGAGCACGCCTTATCCCGTGTTGGTGTGTAATTTGTACATTGTAAATTTAGTGATCTTAAGATATTAAAAAACGTTCTAGTAACATGTTCATCACTGTTGGCCATTTCAATGTTGAAATCGCCCCAGATAATTAGTTTTATGTTAGATTTTAGTATTTTCCTCATAAGCAGCTCAAATCTTTCGAAAAATGTATTTACATCTCCTCCTGGTGATCTATATAAGCTAACGATTATGGTATTCTCTACGTTTAGTCTTATACAGCTAAATTCTCCATCAAGTTCAGCACAGTAAGAGCTAACATCTATTTTAGTAAACATCGTACTATCTTTAACAAATATTAGGGCACCTCCATTCTTTCTTTCACTTCTACACATAATGTCTCCAACAGCATACCCTTGAGGAACAAAATATTGTACTTGATCTTCTGTCAGCCAATGTTCTGAGATACAAACAACATCAACGTTTTCAATACTGCAAAAATGTTCTAATTGTGATACTTTGTTCCTAATGCAGCGAATGTTCGTTTGCATCACAGTAACAGATTTATCTTTATTGTTTATTGTCTGTGAACACTCTCTCATTCGAATGTCGCTTTTAGCATCTAGTTCAAGTACATGAGGTTTATTACCCGCCGATTCACAGACTTTTATATTAAAAAATGACGTGCATTCCAGGTATTACTCAAACCGCTACTTTCGTAGATTGTTTTATTCCGTGTGAGTCTTTCTTTAATTATTTCATTGACACGTTCGCACACAAACTTTTTCCCTTCATAGTTTAGGTGGTGCCCATGTCTGGTGTGAAGGTTACGCTGCAGTTTACTTATATCGACCACGGGACAATTTGCGTATTCAGAGCACAGTTTCTTTATTTTAATATTCGTTCTTCGAATTTCTTTATTAACGCACAAACTATAGATTAGATCATGCCTATGAGGCACTGTAGCAACAACTGTATTCCTTGATTTATTTTTTTCGAGAAAGTTCTGAAGCACTTTTATGCAGACATCTGCTTCATTTTTCGCAACATCATTTGACCCCGTTATGCATACGACAAAGTCATTTTCTTGCGTGGATTTTGTTTGAATGCAAGGGTCTAAAACGTGTTTAGTTTCCGCTCCAGGTTTAACAACACTGGTCACTGCTAAGTCTCGATTTATTTCTCGAAACATACTTGATAAATTCCTACCATGGCTGTTCTTTTTACCTGTTGTTTCCCGTTTATCAACATTTTTCCTAGAGTGATTATTCGTTTTCAGCGCATTGTCTTTTGAATGGTCTGGATCATTTACACTGGCTTTAACACCGTCACTGGACTGCAGAACACCGTATTTGTTTTTATCCATAAATGTAACTGCTGTTGCAAAGTTCGTTTTTATTTTTCCAGCTAAAGTCCTACCTTTGTGTCTCACTTCTGTCCACTTGGACGATTTGTGCCTTTCGTCAGGTGCTACTTCGCTTGATTTGTTCTTCCACCGTAGTTCCCGATTTTCATTCTTGAGTGTGGTGATTTCGCTTCTTAAAGTGTTGACTAAGAATTGTAGATATGAAACTCGTTCTCTTAAATTTGTTATTTCGACGTTACAATTCTCGCAAACTCCCTTTTTTAGCACATAACTGTAACTTTTTCTCGTATTAGAGTTACACACTTCTACACTCGTGGCCATCTTGTCTGACTCTGTCACAACTGCACAACTGCATGTTGCAGGTTCTGTACAGGCCTTTCTGGATACAGAAAATGTTCGACTGCTGCCCTGGCCAGCACATTCTCCAGATCTCTCACCAATTAAACACGTCTGGTCAATGGTGGCTGAGCAACTGGCTCGTCACAATACGCCAGTCACTACTCTTGATGAACTGTGGTATCGTGTTGAAGCTGCATGGGCAGCTGCACCTGTGCACGCCATCCAAGCTCTGTTTGACTCAATGCCAAGGTGAATCAAGGCCATTATTACCCTGGAGGTGGTTGTTCTGGGTACTGATTTCTCAGGATCTATGCACTCAAATTGCCTGAAAATGTAATCACATGTCAGTTCTAGTATAATATATTTGTCCAATGAATACCTATTTATCATCTGCATTTCTTCTTGGTGTAGCAATTTTAATGGCCAGTAGTGTATTTTAAAGAAACTCAAGATACCGTGTCCCAGTGAGATGGTTATCTAAAACAACTGGACCAATGAGTTGGTCATCAATAATATCACACCACAAGTTGAGTGAGAAACGTCATTGAAAATTTGTTTCCACAGTAGCTTGCACATTTTCATTTACCCATACGTGAGAGTTGCACGTGTTGTTGATTCCATTGCGAGTAAATGTTGACTCATCAGTGAACAGAATATGTGGAATTAATCGATCATTGCCAATGATCCATTGACGGAATTCTTGGCGGGTGGCAGCATCTCCTTCATGCAGATGTTGTACACTATGTCGATGAAAGGGATACAGACTGTGCTCATGTACTGTGCATATCATTCATGTTTGTGGAATACCAAGCTGGGCAGCAATTCTTCTAGAGCTAGTAGTAGGGTTGTGTTCCATTACTTGAAGAATGTTCTCAACCACATTAAGAGTTTGTTGTACGGGACGTTTGGAGACAACATTTATGCTGGGACGTGTAGCACACTCACGCAATCCATGAAACACTTTACTACTTTGCACTCTGAAATTTGGAAATCGTTGTTTTTATTCTCGCACAGCAGCTCTGGAATTCCCATTGGACAAACCACGGACAAACACCATGTCAGCATACACTGCATGTGTGAAGATCTGTGGCATTTTCACTACACAAAACTGTATTCGTTGTTCACGTAACAACACTGTAGTACCATGCACTACGAGAAGCACTGTCGGACTGAGACTTGAGGTACACAACTGCACCATGCGCAAGTGAACTGTGTACTGATACAGTTAGTAAGGACAACGCTACACGCTTCCCATTTCTAGTTGTTTTCATTGGTTTACCCAGAAATGGTCAAGAAAAGGGCATATTTTTAGTAGGAGATTTTTGTTCAGAATCACCACAAGTATCACGCCTCAAAGCATGTACCTTTCCTGCTGACTCACCCTGTATATCTGAGTTACCAGTAACAGAAATATTTTTACTATGAACTGACTTTATATTTGTTGACCTTATGCTACTGACCAGACACTTCCTTCGTGACTGATCATATGTTTTTAATTTTTTCCTGTGAATTAGCTATTCTATTAGTGTATCACATACTTTGCCTTCCTAATAACATTTTAAGCTCTTTACAATATTGTTAGTAATGGGCTACTGCAGCTCGATTGTGACTACTTCTAACATTTCGAGATAATTCCCTCTTTGTTATACATGATATCGTTACGCCACTAGTCAGCAACTCGGGGTGCCTTTCACTGCTAGTACCCATGAGCCACATGCAGCCCACTAAGGGTCTCTTTGCAGCTTGCCAGGAGAGAAAAATCTGCATTAAACTGAGATTCCTGTTCCGTGAGCAACTGAAGTTTCCTACTAGTACTACCTTGCCATTACCAATGCACAGTGTAGACACAAATCACGCAAACCAAGGTGACATTTGGACCAGTGGCTGGTGGTTGCAACTGGAAAGATATTTCCCATTTATGGTCGCTCCTATCAGCCACCGAGTCAAATGTCAAATTGTGCTGAATTTTGGTGGCTTCCTTTGTTTTTAGCTGTTATTAGGAAGATTTGTTGAATTTAGTCACCAATGATATAAATCATGAATTGCAACTATCATCTGGATATTATTTGCCGTACTAAGTTTATTCATGCTTAATAATTGTTCTGATTTCCTTTTTCTTTTTGCTTTTGAAATTTTTGTGCATAATGAATGCATTTGATATTTTGCTGACACTGCGAAGAATTTTCCACTGTTACTTGTATTGCACATTAATTCTTGATTAGAACCAGTCCTCCGCATGAAATAATGTTGTCTTTCCAGCACTAGATGTTAGCCACCTGTTTTCTTGGCTTCTGCTGTGATTGTTGTCTTAATCAAGCTAAATATCATCACTCTGTTGCTCTAAAATAAAATGTGTTTCTTTATCAATTTTCTGTATCCCAGAGACTCCTCTTCATGGTTTACATGTAATGTGATTCATGTCTCATCCTTTGCCAATAGTAATTTTTTCTTTCAAGCAGCTATCATAAATTTAATTTATACATTTTATTAACATTAAACTATCACTACAGTGCTTGATACTACATATGCTAATCCCAGATAAATGCAGCCTAGTAAATTAGCAGGAAAGATGCTACTTCTGGGGAAAAATCTGCTGTTTTCCATTTGTACTGAGTAGCTGCTGTTTACTATTTACTTGACTATACTGGAATTTTTTTGAAGAAAATAGTTACTTTTATCTGTAAATACAAAGACCTGTTTACAGTACATTCACACTTCTGAGGCAGTTTTACTTGCTACTTGCCATATTAGTAACATGAAGTTTCAATCCTTGAATGTAGATATTGAGTTAGTTTTGTAGAAACTATGGCTAATGAGGTGGGTATTGAATTTTTCTTTGAATTGGATTCCTAATTTCTTCCCATATGTTAGATGGGAGCTTACTGAATACCTTTGCACCAGAGTACATAACTCTACTGTGAACCTTAGACAAGGAGACAGACTCTCCCAAGAAAAATATTTTTCTGGCTTGTATTATGATTGTGTATTTCACAGTCCATTGAAACTGTTTTTTATTATCAGCAACAAACCACTAAGAAATAAATGTACTAACTTGTAGATGTAAGAATTCCTAGATTCTTAAAGAGACCTATGAAATGCGTGGCATTACCTATTAAGTATAATCTCATAACTGCTTAGTTATACTGAATTAATATTTGCATTTACTGTAGTTGCATTGTCTGAGAAGATAATCCTAAATGGGGACAGGGAGTGAAAGTTTGAAAAATATGCCAATACGCTTATCTTTGATTCACCATAATGAGAGATACTTATAAATGGTAAGTATTGAGTTCATTTTACTTTGTTATCTAGCTGCACTCCCAAAGATTTTTACATGTATTGTTTTTATTTAGTGTATGGCCATTAACGTCTACTTCTGACTCTGCAGGTCAATTTTATATGTTTGAAATTTATGTAATATGACTTTTTGCGTGGTTCATTGATAAACTGTTCACTGTGAAGCAGCTGTGGGCTGTTCAGCTATCATACTGATTTTATTTTATTTCATAGCTCTGCAAGCCACCTCATGGTACGTGGCAGAGGGTACCTTGAACCACTAATAGCCATCTCCTTTCCTGTTCCATTTGTAAATAGAGCAAGGGAAAAACAACTATCTATATGATTTGGTGGTGTTCTCCATCCTTAACGCTTCGAAGCCAAGGCTGAGCATAGCTTGGGCCACATTTTTGAGTTAAAAAGACTGCATCCAAGATGGCCGCTTTCTCAATGTGCAAGCCATCTGTCGCTCGAAAACTGGAGTCACTGTTTACAAGAACAAAGTACAAATGTCTTGCTACCTGGCCCTTGATTGATGCTGCGTTCTGTTGTTAATTTCTGGAATTATTTTGAAAGAAACATTAGCGAATGTAACAGCTGCTGTCATGAGGGGCTAAGCCAATATGATCATATTGACATAATCTCTTGCATCTACTCATTAGGTTTCACAGTTTTCTGTAATTTCACTACATATACATCATGATTGTTGACTGAGCAAGAAATTTTGGACATTCAAGAGGAAGTAATTGCTCAGTAACTCACATCACACTTTTTTTGGATCAATAATTATTTTAAAATTTGTGATATATCGAGGAACTAAAGTAAATATGAAAAATAGATCTAGAAACTTGGCCTTTTTTTGTATGCATTACTCTTATCAATTACATATGAGTCTATAACACTTTAGATAATGCCATAAATGGCTGGTTTCCTTGGCTTGGTATTCTTCTGTGCAGATTTTCTTCAGTATTAATCCATTTACTTGACACATACCTCTTGAGAACGTGATTACAGTTTTTTAAACTTTGCCCATAGTACCTCTATGTTCATCACAGTGGAAAGAAATAATGTCCATTCATTGTCTTAGTGGGATGCTAACAACTGCTTATCTGCTCTTTCTTGCAAAATACTCTCCTGGCTACACATGTGTGTCATGGTGCCTAGTGTAGATTGGGAGTATGTTAGTTCTGTACAAAAGTCAAAAAATAATGAGGAAAAGTGTTCAATATGCAAGATATTCTGTGTGCATTATGACAGTACATGTATACCTTGTCATATTATTGCAGAAGTAGTTGCCAAAGAAAACCTGGGAACAGGAAAATGTTATAATCAAGTATCTCATCCAGCAAGCACTTCGACTTTATCGTGGGAAATGGTGAACTCTGATACAACATGCCACTGCAAGAAGCGTGTTGTAAAAGGTGTAATGTGTTTAAATTGTAAAACGGTTTTTCATTATTCATGTGTTCATGTCAATCCTAAAAGGAAACTATTGTTCTGCAATAGCTGTTTGAAAGGTGAGTTATTCCAAAAAACTAATATGAGTAACACCAAAGACGAAGTTATCAATGCTCTACTGGAAGAGTTTTCAGTTATAAAACATGAAGAACACAAACATTTTGAAAAGAAGCAAATAGGCTTAGAGATTTACCTCAAGATACTTTAACTTGTGTTAGTAACAGTTCTGTTGTTTGTGTTTGTAGAAAGTGCAGGAAAAACACAAACACTGGTGTTACCTGCAGCAAGTGCGAAACAAAACATCAGTCTAAAACTCCGAACCATGTTCCAAAACTTTTCATTTTAGGCGATAGTCACAGTCGCGGTATTGTCTCACGCATAAATAAAACTTTAGATGTGAGATCGATGAGCTTTGTAAAGCCTGAGGGGCCCCTCTCAGATATAAGAAAACTAGTTTTTTCTAAAGAAATAAAAAAGCCGTCTTCGAAAGATTTTGTAGTCCTCTTTGGTGGGTCTAATGACATTTACCAAAATGATACATTTAAAGCCTGCTGCGAATTAAAGAAGTGTTTATCTGAACTATGTCCTACAAATGTTATTCTCGTAAATATACCACAAAGGTACACCTTGATGCCCTTGTCATGTGTAAACAAGGAAATTAGTGCTGCCAATGAACTTTTTTCCAGTATATGCAAGCAATATAGAAATGTTTTTATTGTTAATTCCATTGGACGCAGATTCCACACTACTCATGGACTGCACTTAAATGGCCTTGGAAAGCAACTTGTTACATTAAAGGTAATGGAAATGATTAAGAGACTGCAACAGTTACCAACAACATCATCAGGGGTACCACAGAAAGTATTTCCAGGAATGACTAATGCAGAATCAAATACAGTAACAGAAAATGCAGCAGAAGTACTTAAAGCAGCAATATTAACAGCAGTAGAATCAACAGCAGTATCAGAAGAACCATCATCAGTAACAGCAGAAGTAACTCCTCCAACATTATAACCAGCTCCTATAGTAGCAACACCATCTCCTTCACCAGCAGTAGCAGAACAAATTCCTTCACTAGCAATAGCAGAAGAAACACCACCAGCAACAGCAGAAGCAACTCCTCCAGCAGTAGAACCAGTTCCTACAGCAGCAGCAGCAGCAGCAGCAGCAGCAACTCCCACACCAGCAGTAGCAGATCCAACTCTTTTACCAGTAATAGCAGAAACTACGTCTCCACCAGCAGCAACTAAACCAACTTCTCCACGAGCAGAAACAGAACCAGCTCCTCCATCATCTCCAGGGGCAGAAGAAAACAATAGATCAGTCACAGCAAGTAAAGTATCATCTTTGCCTCATGATGAAGTGGTACTAAATGATTTGGGAAAACATGTTCTTATAAAACTTGTTGACAGTGAAGTGAAACAAACTTAAAATCATGTTTCAAGTAGACCCAAAAAATTACCAAAGAGAAATGATTTTTTATGGATTATTCCAAGGAAGTCCAACCGCCACCTAACATAGATTCTAGAGCTGGAAAAGCAATTAAATGTTCTCCATTGCCCCATAAAACTGTGCTCCTCCCCTCCTGCGACAAAAAGTCGATGAGCTTGGTATACTATTAAAAAGTAACAAAAGAATGATGTTATGTATAAACTGACATTGGTTAAAGGAAGGAGATATAAAACTGTATGTACCATCATGTTTCAAATTAGCTACATGCTACTGCAGACCCAGTGAATCTTATGGGGGTTCATCCCTGTATGTTAGCAATGATCTAGACTTAAAGTTTTCTGTTCTTGAAGTTATTGACATATGTATTAAAGGTGTTTTTGAAGCAGCTGCTTTGATTAGTATACAGCTCATAACTGTATCTTTATATCACACTCCTGAAAGTAATGTAGAACAGTTTATAGAATGTTTAGAAAAACTTGCAATCATTATACTAAAGTATACTAAATACAAAATATTAATTTTTGGGGATCTAATTATAGACATTAGGAAAATGACAGCCAGAAATGTTAATTTAGTAAATATATTAAGATCCTATAATCTCTTTTGTGCTAATGAAAATCCTACAAGGCATTTCTCCTCTCTTGACAATCTAATAACAAATGTACACAAATGTGATTTTGAGCTAGGCTTATTTAATGTCGATTACCTGTTGGACCATAGAGGTATATGGGTGAAACTAATTACTGAAAAACCAAAAGAAGACCAATAACAAACTCAGTGTGTGAGACTATTTACATATAGAAATATTGGCAAGTATAGAGAAGAACTTAAGTCTGTAGATTGGAATACTGTTTTACATTCTTCCAGAAATGTTGATGAAGCCTTCAGCACATTCCTCAAAATCATTTCTGAAATCTTCCATACATGCTGTCCACTGGTTAAAAAACAAAAAAACAAAACAAAAAAAAAAAAAAAAAAATTCAGGAAACCTAGCCACTCAATTTTACAGAAGTGGTTTTCACCTCAGTTCCAAAAACTGAGACTATTGGTAATTACTTGTCATGATAAGGTCAAAAAGGGAGCAGTAGATAAAGAAACCTACAAAAAACCTGAAAAGAAAATACAGATCTGAAATTGAAATAACCAAGTGTAAGGCAAATGATGATTTCATTAAAAAATCGCACAGTAAATGTAAGGCTGCATGGAAAGTAATAAAGGTAGAGCTAGGTGTGGATATAAACTATAAAGACAACTGAAATGCTGCTAACATCACTGCTGATGCTTTCAATCACCTTTTTGTCAACTCTGCCAAACTTAGCCTCTCAACTCAGGGCAACCAGAATTCCAGTTCTAAACATACACCTATTTCTCAGCCCACATCTGGCAGATATTTTCAACAAAACAATACAAACATAGTGTCAGCTTGTAAATGGAGATAAGTACAAGTAATTGATATAATTAAAGCAACCTCTAAATTAGGATACTCCAGGTCTGAAGATGTATATGGTTTGCCAAGTTTTGTAATTTAAAAAAATTGTAGATCTCATATCATATCCTCTTTGCATATTGATAAACTGGATGCTCTCTAGTGGACACTTCCCAGAATGTCTCAAAAAGACAGTTGTCATACCATTTTACAAAAAGGGTGACAAGTCCTGTATCAATAGTTGTAGACCAATTTCACTTGTGCCTATTCTCTAAAAAGTAATAGAATATTGCATAATGCAGCAAATAGGCATACACCTATCAGACAATAATGTATTAAATGATTCTCAGTGTGGATTTAGCTCAAACTTACCAACAGTCAAAGCAGTTGAAAACCTTATCTCTTTTGTACTAAGGTCATCGAGTCAGAATTATATCCTGAAGCCATTTTAATTGATTTGAGTAAGGCTTTTGACTCAGTTAACCACAAATTATTATTAGGTAAACTGTGTTGCTATGGAATCAAACACTTGGAACTCTTACTAATTGAATTATACCTCAGCAGTAGAAAACAATGTAAAGCATAATGGCCAAAAATCACAGATTTTAAGTATAAAAACAAGGTGTTCCTCAGGGCTCAGTGCTTGGCCCTTTACTATTTATATTATTTGTGAATGACTTTCCGAGTAACTTACCCTGTAAATCTAGCCTCTATGCTAATGACATGACATCAGCTAATTCCGGAATGGATATAAACGAATTGAAGGAGGAAAGTGGAGAATGCCTGAAAATATCTAATATCTGGTTTAAAGCTAATCAGTTAAGCATGAAACATGAAAAGATTGTCAAGATAATCTTCAGTCTATCAAACAGTAACATTGAGTTATCATCTGTTAAACTACTAGGAATACACGTTGACTCAAAATTAACAGGGGGCACACATACAGATTATGTATGTTGAAAGTTATCACAAGTTATCTACCTACTAACCAAACTACACACATGTGTTACACAAGATTTATTACTTCATTCATACTATACTTTCTTTCACTGCCATCTAAAATATGGCATTCTTTTATGTGGTAACTCTCCAGCAGCTAAAAAAATTTTCACTTGGCAGATAAAAGCAATTAGACATGGAATCACTGACAACAAGACCTCATGTAGACCTTATTTTAAAGTCTTAAAAATTCTCACAGCCCCATCTCTTTACATATATTGTTGCCTATTAAACCTAAAAGAAATCTTAAACCAGTACACTGTAAGGAAATCTGTTCATCAACACAGTACTCGACAAGCAAATATGATTTATATACCTACAACCAGGCTTAAGAAAACCCAATCTAGCTATGAATACATAGGTATAAAATTGTTCAACACTGTTCCCGTACAGGCTCAATTGGTTTCACTGGATGTTTTCAAAACTAAAACCGAAGTGTGGATGAAGGAAAATACCTTTTATAGTATAGAATTTCAGAATAGTTGTAAAGATGAACTAATTTATTGATAAATTAAGGCTTACTGTCATGTATAGATATGGGTGTAGAGGCAGACATAAGCTATTAGGGTACAACACTGCTATATTTTTTTACCATGTAATATTTTGTTACATGAAACATAATGTACAGATAGCTGTAATTCTTCTGATGATATCAATTGCATGTTAATTCTGATAAATTAAGGCTTACTGTTATGTATAGATATGGGTGTAGAGGGAGCTATAAGCTAATAGGGTACAACACTACTATATTTTTACCTTGTAATATTTTGTTATGTAAAACATAATGTACAAACAGCTGTAATTCTTCTGACATTGATTGCATGTTAATGCTGAAAGATGGATAAAAATAAATAAATAAATATTAACTTCAGTAACCATTGTCGTTGTGATGACATTTATGATACACTAATCCCTGTCTCCATACTGATGCCATTGGTTGTATGGGCTGTGTCTGGTATGATTGAGTTGAGGCCTTTTACCAGTATTGTTAATGCTGTTTATGTAAGTTAAGAACATTGACAGATTCCTTAGCAAACATTGTGGGAATCCACATGTTATGGTTCCATATTCTGCTTGATTACATTCCTGTGAAACAGTATGCCTTTGATGAATAGGGTATAGGGAAAATCCTGGATACACCCTCTATTTTATCCTTCTGTGTGGCCTGAAGTACAAACTTATTATTGACATTTGTGTTATTTATTTATGTATTTATTTCATGTGGCAAGATGAATTTGTATGGTACAAGAGCAGTATACAATAATAATAAAATAATAATAATAATAATAATAGTAATAACAGTAATACTTATACTAAAACTAAAACTAAACTAAACTGCGCCCGAACAGACCATGAAGGCCCAACGGTACCAACCAGCTGCTGTGTCATCAGCCCATAGGTGTCACTGGATGTGTATATGGAGGGGCATGTGGTCAGCACACTCCTCTCCCGGCTGAATGTCAGTTTATAAGACCAGAGCCACTACTTCTCAATCAATTAGCTCCCCAGTTTGCCTCACAAAAGTTGAGTGCACACAGCTAATTATTATTATTATTATAATACGTATTGTATTGCAATCTTATTCTTTGCCAATGATAATTCATTAATTCTGTCTTTCAAGCACCTGTTATAAATTAATAATGATAACATGTATGGCAACAAGTATGTGGTGTTAAAGACATATCAGTCTTTCCAACATTAGCAATTTACTTATTACTTTTTACATTCCTGTAAAATATGAGTTGTCAAGTTGAGTGTAGGAAGAATCACTGTGGAAGAAATGTTGACTGTCAAAGGAAAAAGCAAAATAATAGGGTAAGATTAACAGATAAGATAGAAAGAAGAAAACAGAAATGGAAAGGGATGAGAAAAGCAGAGTGAGGAAAGCTTCGTTGAAGGTTAAGAGGTAAAACTTCAATCTACTCTTGAATGTTGAGTGGTTTTGGATATGTCATACATTACAGGCCAGTTTGTACCATAACAATATGACTGAAATGGAGAAGGAGATAATAAACTATAGAAGTAACAGTAGTGATGATAATTTCATATGTAATTACAGTTTTAAATTATATTGAAAGTTTTTATCTGAGATTCATCATCTGAACATAAATTTTTAAAGTTGAATATAAAAAAAAACTTAATGATTTGTTTACTCATAAAACACTAATGTATGTGATTTCAGAGGAATATGTGTGTATCCTTTGATATGGTTGTCTCAGTGTATTGGGAACTCTTTAAGTATTTGTATGTACTTCAATTGTTTGCCTGTATCACCAAGTACAAAGCCGGCTGCGGTGGCCGAGCGGTTCTAGGAGCTTCAGTCTGGAACCGCGCGACTGCTACGGTCGCAAGTCCGAATCCTGCCTCAGGCATGGATGTGTGTGATGTTAGTTAGGTTTAAGTAGTTATAAGTTCTAGGGGACTGATGACCTCAGATGTTATGTCCCATAGTGCTCAGAGCCATTTGAGCCATTTTTGAACCAAGTACAAAATGTAATGAAAATAGGCCATTGATCAGTTCCATTATGAGATAGAGAAAGATTTGGTCTTGTACAAAGACATGGATAAAATGTGTTTGATCTGGTTATTGCAGTTATGGAATGAACGTAGATATTGGTTATGTCAGAAGAGGTATTATGGACACCAGTCACATCCCATCTTACTGAGTAGGAGGACTGGTATGATCAAACAGTTGAACAGTGCACATCAGGAATTTGTGCCATGTGAAACTACATCACAGTAGTAAAGATGAGGGATCACAGAAGTCTGGAATAATTTTTTTTTTTTATTTGAGATGGAAATATTTTTTTAAATTTCTTGGTCGTGTATAGACAAGAGAGATTTCTTGCAAATTGAAACTGTTTGTTCTTCCCACTTAAGATGATTATCCAAGATTATGCTGTAGTCTTTTATTGTTTTGCACACCATTAAGAAGTATTTGAGGGATTTTTTCATGATAATGTCAACCGATCAACTTGTTAGGGTTTCATTTAAGACCTAAGTTTAGTGCCCATCATGAGACTGGATGAGGAACATTATTCATACCTGCAATGTTTGATGGACTGGCACCTATTTACAATTGGATATCATCATCATGTAAGTGGTAGTACAGTGAAGTACAGATGAAATATCATTGATATATAATGAGAAAACATCGAGGACAGAAACCTGAGGAGCTTCAGAGAGAAATGTTTTTCTTGACCCACAGAAGACATGTTGACATACATTTTTAGCTAGATTTCAAACCATAATATTCAATTGTTTTAGAAACCTAGATGTTTCATTTTAATAAATAATTTTGTTGAAAACTAACCATACCATGGGTTTTCTGAAATCAAGCAATTTTAAAATGTTACCTCATGTCTGTCCTTGTTTGATGTTGTGAATTACTTTAATTAATGTGGTTGCTACACTATGGTGTTTTCTGAAGCCTGACTAATGTTTGTCATAGGTATTATAAGTTTTGAGGTAATCTTATCAGCTATTTATGAGTAATGTGCTCCAAGACTTTAGATAACTTTGGGTAAAATGCTGATCAGGCAATAGTCATCTGGGGATTTTGGGCTATAATTCTAGGGTATCCATTGAATTAAGCTGTTCTTCCACTCAGTGGTATATGCACTTCTAATGAGAGAGAGCTTAGAGTTGCCAGTGAGAAATGTAATAATAGTTTTACACATGTCCAACTGAAACAGCTGGTAGAGTTGTGCAACAATTATTATTAATATAATTGGCTAGATTTTAGAGAAGCTGAGTAGTCACAAACAAATAAATGACATATTTAGGGCTCTGCCCACCATTTGATTTCCTGGTGTAAACAATACAAGAAGTAATTAGTTATACATTCTTTTTAAAACACCAAATGTTAACAAGAAAGCACAAGAATGGGAATGTTGGTCATGAGAAGGACTATGAAAAACTGCTACATCATTGTGCTTGTACTTGCTAGTTAAACCACGCGGTGTGAGAGGGCACCACTTTAGTGCATTTCAGCAGTACAAATGCAGATATGCTTAATAAAAATTAAAACGATAACCAGTAACAACCAAACATACATCTTGTACTCCTGCACATAAAACACACACCACAGTAGTACAACATACAAGAAAGTTCATTACAAAATTGTAGAAAAAAATATTTTCTCTTGAAAAGTCATGACTTGTCAATTACAAAAGAACATGTTTAGATCTGCAATTACACATTTTGACTATTTGTCAAATACAAAATCATAAGACATTTGTCTCATCCAGTGGTTTATTATTCCACCTATCCTCATGTCAAAATGTTTGCTGCTCATTAAAACAGTAAAATATAACAACAAAAATACATGTAGTGTGCCTGCATGTAAGCACAACAAAAGAAGCATCATTGCAGTTCATGGGCATGACATTGTACCTTTCAACATACTAAAATATTTATTTATCTTAAAGTGATAATGTATCAAAAGTACAGAAAAATCTGTCTTGAATCACGGATCAGAGTAGTACATAGGGAAAGGACTGCATTTCAACATTTAAAATTTCCTTTTTTTGTATTAAAAAGATAACACATCATAATTACAAAAGGCCTGGTTTTAATTAGCCAGTGCACTTCTACATCTACATCTACATTTATACTCGGCAAGCCACCCAACGGTGTGTGGCGGAGGGCACTTTACGTGCCACTGTCATTACCTCCCTCTCCTGTTCCAGTCACGTATGGTTCGTGGGAAGAACGACTGTCTGAAAGCCTCCGTGCGCGCTCTAATCTCTCTAATTTTACATTCGTGATCTCCTCGGGAGGTATAAGTAGGGGGAAGTAATATATTCGATACCTCATCCAGAAACTCACCCTCTCGAAACCTGGCGAGCAAGCTACACCGCGATGCAGAGCGCCTCTCTTGCAGAGTCTGCCACTTGAGTTTGTTAAACATCTCCGTAACGCTATCACGGTTACCAAATAACCCTGTGACGAAATGCGCCGCTCTTCTTTGGATCTTCTCTATCTCCTCCGTCAACCCGATCTGGTACGGATCCCACACTGATGAACAGTACTCAAGTATAGTTCGAACGAGTGTTTTGTAAGCCACCTCCTTTGTTGATGGACTACATTTTCTAAGGACTCTCCCAATGAATCTCAACCTGGTACCCGCCTTACCAACAATTAATTTTATATGATCATTCCACTTCAAATCGTTCCGCATGCATACTCCCAGATATTTTACAGAAGTAACTGCTACCAGTGTTTGTTCCGCTATCATATAATCATACAATAAAGGATCCTTCTTTCTATGTATTCGCAATACATACATTTGTCTATGTTAAGGGTCAGTTGCCACTCCGTGCACCAAGTGCCTATCCGCTGAAGATCTTCCTGCATTTCGCTACAATTTTCTAATGCTGCAACTTCTCTGTATACTACAGCATCATCCGCGAAAAGCCGCATGGGACTTCCGACACTATCTACTAGGTCATTTATATATATTGTGAAAAGCAATGGTCCCATAACACTCCCCTGTGGCACGCCAGAGGTTACTTTAACGTCTGTAGACGTCTCTCCATTGATAACAACATGCTGTGTTCTGTTTGCTAAAAACTCTTCAATCCAGCCACACAGCTGGTCTGATATTCCGTAGGCTTTTACTTTGTTTATCAGGCAACAGTGCGGAACTGTATTGAACGCCTTCCGGAAGTCAAGAAAAATAGCATCTACCTGGGAGCCTGTATCTAATATTTTCTGGGTCTCATGAACAAATAAAGCGAGTTGGGTCTCACACGATCGCTGTTTCCGGAATCCATGTTGATTCCTACATAGTAGATTCTGGGTTTCCAAAAACGTCATGATACTCGAGCAAAAAACTTGTTCTAAAATTCTACAACAGATCAACGTCAGAGATATAGGTCTATAGTTTTGCGCATCTGCTCGACGACCCTTCTTGAAGGCTGGGACTACCTGTGCTCTTTTCCAATCATTTGGAACCTTCCGTTTCTCTAGAGACTTGCGGTACATGGCTGTTAGAAGGGGGGCAACTTCTTTCGCATACTCTGTGTAGAATCGAATTGGTATCTCGTCAGGTCCAGTGGACTTTCCTTTGTTGAGTGATTCCAGTTACTTTTCTATTCCTTGGACACTTATTTCGATGTCAGCCATTTTTTCGTTTGTGCGAGGATTTAGAAAAGGAACTGCAGTGCGGTCTTCCTCTGTGAAACAGCTTTGGAAAAAGGTGTTTAGTATTTCAGCTTTACGCGTGTCATCCTCTGTTTCAATGCCATCATCATCCTGGAGTGTCTGGATATGCTGTTTCGAGCCACTTACTGATTTAACGTAAGACCAGAACTTCCTAGGATTTTCTATCAAGTCGGTACATAGAATTTTACTTTCGAATTCACTGAACGCTTCACGCATAGCCCTCCTTACGCTAACTTTGACATCATTTAGCTTCTGTTTGTCTGAGAGGTTTTGGCTGCGTTTAAACTTCGAGTGAAGCTCTCTTTGCTTTCGCAGTAGTTTCCTAACTTTGTTGTTGTACCACGGTGGGCTTTTCCCGTCCCTCACAGTTTTACTCGGCACATACCTGTCTAAAACGCATTTTACGATTGCCTTGAACTTTCTCCATAAACACTCAACATTGTCAGTGTCGGAACAGAAATTTTCATTCTGATCTCTTAGGTAGTCTGAAATCTGCCATCTGTTACTCTTGCTAAACAGATAAACCTTCCTCCCTTTTTTTATATTCCTACTAACTTCCATATTCAGGGACGCTGCAACGGCCTTATGATCACTGATTCCCTGTTCTGTACATACAGAGTCGAAAAGTTAGGGTCTGTTTGTTATCAGTAGGTCCAAGATGTTATCTCCACGAGTCGGTTCTCTGTTTAATTGCTCGAGGTAATTTTCGGATAGTGCACTCAGTATAATGTCACTCGATGCTCTGTCCCTACCACCCATCCTAAACATCTGAGTGTCCCAGTCTATATCTGGTAAATTGAAATCTCCACCTAAGACTATAACATGCTGAGAAAATTTATGTGAAATGTATTCCAAATTTTCTCTCAGTTGTTCTGCCACTAATGCTGCTGAGTCAGGAGGTTGGTAAAAGGAGCCAATTATTAACCTAGCTCGGTTGTTGAGTGTAACCTCCACCCATAATAATTCACAGGAACTATCCACTTCTATTTCACTACAGGATAAACTACTACTAATAGCGACGCACACTCCACCACCGGTTGCATGCAGCCTATCCTTTCTAAACACCGTCTGTACCTTTGTAAAAATTTCGGCAGAATTTATCTCTGGCTTCAACCAGCTTTCTGTACCTATAACGATTTCGGCTTCGGTGGTTTCTATCAGCGCTTGAAGTTCCGGTACTTTACCAATGCAGCTTCGACAGTTTACAATTACAATACCGATTGCTGCTTGGTCCCCGCATGTCCTGACTTTGCCCTGCACCCGTTGAGGCTGTCGCCCTTTCTGTACATGCCCAAGGCCATCTAACCTAGAAAACCGCCCAGCCCATGCCACACAACCCCTGCTACCCGTGTAGCCGCTTGTTGCGTGTAGTGGACTCCTGACCTATCCAGCGGAACCCGAAACCCCACCACCCTATGGCGCAAGTCGAGGAATCTGCAGCCCACACGGTCGCAGAACCGTCTCAGCCTCTGATTCAGACCCTCCACTCGGCTCTGTACCAAAGGTCCGCAGTCAGTCCTGTCGACGATGCCACATTCCTAAGGGGCCCCATTACGCGCCTGACGTTGGAGCTCCCAACTACCAGTAAGCCCACCCTCTGCGACCGCCCGGATCTTGCAGACTGAGGGGCAACCTCTGGAACAGGACAAGCAGCCATGTCAGGCCAAAGATCAGTATCAGCCTGAGACAGAGCCTGAAACCGGTTCGTCAGGCAAACTGGAGAGGCCTTCCGTTCAGCCCTCCGGAATGTCTTTCTCCCCCTGCCACACCTTGAGATGACCTCCCACTCTACCACAGGTGAGGGATCAGCCTCAATGCGGGCAGTATCCCGGGCAACCACAGTCGTAGTCCGATCGGGGGATGCGTGGGACGAGCTGGCCGTCCCCGACAAACCCCCATCCGGAACCCCACAGTGATGCCCATTGGCAACAGCCTCAAGCTGTGTGACCGAAGCCAACACTGCCTGAAGCTGGGAGCGAAGGGATGACAACTCAGCCTGCATCCGAACACAGCAGTTGCAGTCCCTATCCATGCTAAAAACTGTTGTGCAAAGAACGTCTGAACTAATCTACAGAGAGCGCAAACAAATCGACACAAAATTTAAACGGTTATTAAAATACAAGATTGCCTAGTAAATGCAGTAATGCTGCTACTTGCGCACTGCTGACACACTGCTCGGCGGCGGAAGGAGACTACGCGATTTTACGCTATTCAGGTACTAAAACGCGATGCTACAACTCTCAAATACTATAATACGCCAGAAATTTATGAATTAAACAATTCAAGTACCAAAAACACGCAAAGAAATTAAGAATTAAACTATGTAACAAATGAGTGAGCTAGGAGTATACGACTTGCTGCTGCAGCTGCTTATCCAACGGCGCCAGGGAGCACACTGACTGTGACCAACCGACACTGGCTGTTCAAAACAAAAACAGAAGACAAACGACTACGCGAATTTACACTATTCAGGTACTGAAACGCGATGCTACAACTCTCAAATACTATAATACACCAGAAATTTATGAATTAGACAATGCAAGTATCAAAAACACGCAAAGAAATTAAGAATTAAACTATGTAGCAAATGAGTGAGCTAGGAGTATACGACTTGCTGCTGCAGCTGCGTATCCAATGATGGCAGGGAGCACACTGACTGTGACTTCCTGACTAGATGTGAAATGTGGAAACCAAAGACACATTCCTCCTGAACCAATCATCAGCCTAACTAATGTGTTATTAACTAGCTGCTGTAGGGCACAAAAAAAGTAGTGAAGGGAAAGGTGGTTGTCTACATGCCCAACATCAGAAAAGTTTTTAAGTGCCTGTCACAACAAATCACCAGAAATACTAAAAAACTATTTCATACCACTACTGATTTGCTCATTGATTAGCAATTGTGCAGCCACTTGACTGAATGCATTTCCTCCAAGATGTCCAAATTGTTTCCCTTCCTCTCTGTGTGCAGAATTGTCATGCTCCTTTCTAACCCTGCCAGCATATATCCTACGTAAAAACATTTGCATGATCTGCATTTTATTCCAAATACTCCCATCTTACAAAACTTCTTTTGCATGGGTTCCAGACTGTGCTTCAATAGGTTCCACAAATTGTTAACCATTTGGGATCCTACTGGAACATTAAATTAAATCAGTAGTGGTAGGAAATGATTTTTTAGTCTTTTTGATGATTTGTTGTGAGAGGCACATAAAAACTTTTCTGAAGGGCATGTAGACAACCATTACTGCACTACTTTTTTTGTGTCCTACAGTGGCTAGTGAATACCATATTAGTTAGGCTTATGATTGGAGGAATGTGTCTTTGGTTTCCACACTTCACATTTAGTCAGGAAGTGCACTGGCTAATTAAAACAAGGCCTTTTGTTATTATGATGTGTTATTTTTTTAATACAAAAAAAAGGAAATTTTAAATGTTGAAATGCAATTTCTTCCCTATGTACTACTCTGATCAGTGATTCAATACAGATTTTTCCGTACTTTTGATACATTATCATTTTAAGATAAATAAATATTTTGGTATGTTGAAAGGTACAATCTCATGCCCATGTACTGCAGTGGTGCTTCTTTTATTGTGCTTACATGCAGGCACATGACATGTATTTTTGTTGTTATATTTTACTGTTTTAATGAGCAGTAAACATTTTGGTATATGGATAGGTGCAATAATAAACCATTGGATGAGACAAATGTCTTAAGATTTTATGTTTGACAAATAGTCAAGATGTGTAATTGTAAATCTAAACATGTTCTTTTCTAATTGACAAGTCATGACTTTTAAAGACAAAATATTTTTCCTACAATTTTGTAATGGACTTTCTTGTATGTTGTACTACTGTGATGTGTGTTTTTATGTGCAGGAGCACTAGATGTATGTTTGGTTGTTATTGATTATTGTTTTAATTTTTATTAAAAATATCTGCATTTGTACAGCTGGAATCACCAAGGTGGTGCCCTCTCGCACTGCATGGTTTAACTAGCAAGTATGAGCACAATGATGTAGCAGCTTGTCAATGTCCTTCTCATGACCAAAATTCCCATTCTCCAAGTTTAAATTATATGTATGAATTTATGAGTAAGGAACAAGCTGTCAAAGTTATTTTTGCTATGAAATGGCATGTATTGGTTCTGACACTTACTTCAATTTTGTACTTTCTTGTTAACATTTGGTGTTTTAAAAAGAATGTATAACTAATTACTTCTTGTATTGTTTATACCAGGAAATCTAATGGTGGGCAGAGCCTTAAACATGTCATTTGGAATAAATCAACCAAAAAACATCTAGTATCTGTTTGTTTGCAACTAGTCACCTCTTCTAAAATTGGCGAAGTTTTTAGTTGTCATATGCCCACTCTGTCATCAGCTACTACCTTATAAGAGATTCTAATCATTGTTTGTCATACTGTGTATGCAGAAAAGTGTTTGAAACAAAAATTGTCTGTTGAGAAGATGCTATCTTGTGGCTGATAGTGTATTGCAGCTTGAGAATTCTCAGCTGATGAGAAAAATTTTGTTTAATGTGTCTGCAGAGGCTTGAAAAATAGTATAACATTTTTGCCTTTCCTTTGCCAAAACTGCACAGTTTTTTCCATAGTACTGTAGACTCTGATGCACTGCACATAATAAACAGGTGTTTTTGATTTTGGTGTCGCTGAAAGGATGATAAAGCACTGATTTTGTACGGATTCTAGATTCCTCCAATGAAACATTTTTGATTTACAAACATTTATTTTGAGAAACAGGACTCTGCTTCTCTTACATCATTTGCATTCTATCTTCATTTCTAGATCAAAGTGAACACACAGCCCCTCACCACTCTCACTACCCTTAGAAGCAGACAACCTGTAGAAAGAACAGAGTTGGAGAATATGTTTGGTCTGAGATATGTCTGTGAAAGAAGAATAATTTTGAAATATGACTTATGTAGTAGGATGTAAAACTCTGTAAGTGAGCTGTCAGTGACTGCTTGTTGGTGTTACAAGTAGGTTGCAGGTATGTTTCATTGTGAATGCCAGAAAGCTAACCTATGCTGCATCTGTCTCAAAGACCAGTATTCATTGAGGTAGACATTCTGCAGCGCTGTCCAAAGTTATGGCCGTAATGGTCATATGCAGCTTCAGTAAATGACGACTAGCTAATAGAACATCTCAAAAGAAGGGGCCTGTTTAATGACAAAGAGTATTTCTTAACATGATGGGATAATATTTACCACACTAAGTGCATATATTTGTCTTAAGCTCCAATTAAGAAATGACATTGGGAGAGGTCTGAATGTGACTGATTATAGGATTCAGAAAGAAGTAATTTTGGGATTCTAGGATGCTGTGAGTAGTTGTAAACCAAATGAAAACATTTACTTTTGTTGAGCCGTGAAACACAGTTAAAGAAATTGACAGTAATAATGAGGAAGTGAAAAATGTGGTGTTTAGAAGGCAGATTGAGAGGATTGTTGTTAATATACAGTATCAATAGCAACTAGACTGACATATGAATATACATAAAAATTTAGAGAATAATCAAAAATACAAAGAAGTAAAATAGTTGAGGACGTTTATATGATAACATAGAGTGAAGAAAAAATGAAGGTGTTAGTCTTTGCGTATTGTGAGACTTCACGTAATGTCTTCCTTACAGACTTTTTTCCCCTTCTGCCATCTTCACTACAAACCTGCTGTGCTGAGTTCACAGTTTTGTAGATCAAACTCTGAGGTGATGACATCCAATAATTTTAGTCTTTTGCATGTAGATCTTTCCTTGCAGTAATGCCAGTCTTGGCAAGTTTCCTCTTCTGGCTCAACATTTCTAATCTTTTGCAATATGACACAAATTTAACTATTATGGACCTGAGTTTTATAACACCTTGTTGCCTGCATTCTACATATAGCTTCTGTCAATATCAGGCATATTAACCCACTTGCCAAGTTTCTCACATGTGATAGTGATGAACAAATCATCAGTTTTCTACCGATCTTTTTTGGCCACCCCAAAAAAGGGCAAGCTTTTCCTTCTGAAGAATTCCTCTCATTCTTAAGGTGACCATGGATCAATGAACGTTTTTTCATGGTCATGCAATTACTTACTCAGAGATTAGATTTTAGCTCTTTTACACTTGATGGTCTCCTGGATTTTGTCGATGACTGCTGTCCTCACAGAGTTGATGACTGATTATACATCTATCATGTCATTGCTGTACAGTTCCACAGGGACAGGACCCATTCCCCAACTTTGGGAGGGACCCCTCATCTGTTAGCAGCGACTGGATGTGTGCACTGCCTGTGTCACTGCCCCTACTCTTACTTCTGCCACCTCTTGGTTTTCCAATTATGATTCAGTGGGCATTTGTGACACATAACTGTACACAACACAGCAAAACAAATAACTTTTGTGTAGGATGTTACATACGTAGTGAACTATCATACTGCTCTAGAAGATTTTCAATATTGCTAAAAACTCTTGGGTCAAAAAAATGTAAGTCACCCAGTAACAGTTACTGGAACTGTGCATAAGAATTTGCCTTCTATATCCAATGTGGCTGATGCCTTGTCAAGATTACCCTTGGCTGGGGAAGAAAATGAAGAGAATGGAGAAGAGGAAGAACTACAGATGAACATACATCTATACATGAAAGGAATGGGTGGAGAAAAAGAGATGAAATCCATCTGTAAGGACATGAGGAGACTTCAGAATGGGGCCAAACGGTTAAGTTCATCATAGTAATCTTTGGAAGTAAAGGATATGAGAAAATTGCTCAATATTATAAAATTTATAAGGGGTTTTATTTAGACACAGAAGTTTGGAAAAGATTGGGGAGTATGTTTTCCAGATGAGTATGTAGAAACGTTAATAAATTACATCCACCCATAGCTGTAGGCATTATGGGGCTCAGAAGTGTCTGGAAATATGACAGGACTATATTTATTTTAACAACGTGGCAATGAGGGTTAGAACCCAATTGGATTCCTGTGAAAACTGTCAAAAAGTAAGTGTAGTACTATCACAGTACAAGGAGAGACACAGAATATTATTCCTGAAAAGAATGGTGAACTACTGTCTACTAATCTGTTTGGGAACTAAGAGCAGATTGAAATGGTGTGAAATATGTTCTTTTAGCTATTTATGTGTTCTCCAAATTTGTAAAGCTGCATCCCCTACAAAGGGCTACCAGCCAGTGTAAGAAGCTAGAGAGTGATTATTTTGTCAATGTTGCAAAATGAGAGGACATTCTGTCTGACAATGGAGTACAATTTGTGTCTGGCATGTGGGACAAATTTACAAAAAGATCTCAGATTATATAAGAATATCCATATATCATCCTGTGAGCAATCCTACTTAGAGGTATGTGAGGAAGCTGGGTAGGCTATGTAGGTCATATTGCGGTAAGAAGCTTAGCAGATGGGCAGAGCATATAGCTGCATTTGAGGATTTGATGAATTCAGTGAAGAGTTGTTTGCAACAGGAATCTCACCGTATGAGCTCATGAAAGATGTCAGGCCAGACAGTTTGATAGCTCAACATACAGATTTCCCATCTCAAAGTTTGACGAGCCAAGCAAGGGAACAGCTGGCCAGGCAGTAGATGTTAGAGAACAAAAATGATCACGTGGCATTGATGGTCAGGAGGCCACAACTGGGAACGTTTGGCCACCAAGTTGCAAGTCTTATTTCAGGTGATGCCACATTGAGCGATTTGCGTGTCGGTGATGATATGATGATGACAACATAACATCCAGTCCACGAGCGGAGAAAATCTCCAGTCCAGTTGGGAATCAAACCTGGGCCTGCTGCATGGTAGGCAAACATGTTACTGCTCAGCTAAGCAGGCAGACTAGATGTTAAAGAGACAACATGAGAGACAGAGGAGACGTGGAGGAAGATATAAACCTACTAAGTTCAAGCAGGGTAATAATGTGTTGGTGAGGACCAAGAAAAGGATCCAGTGACATTGATGGATAAATCAAAAAACTATTTGAACTGTACGATGGACTTTTTGAGATTATTGGTTGCCCACACCGTAATGTTTATAGGTTCGGGTATCCAGTGTCCAAAAGCCATTTGGACTGAGTAACGGAAATGAAAAAATATGTTGAGAAAGAATAAATGAATGGGAGGTATGACATTGCCAAGTGCAGTAGATGTACAGTATTTTGTTTTAGTATGGGTGTATTAGAAGCCTCGATCGTACAATGTGATCAGTTAAAAGTGGGCAAATTATCCACAGAAATGGTAGAAAAGAGTGTTCTAAGATATTGTGAAGTATTATGTAAGGAACTGTATGTGAATGTATAGACATATTTGGGGTATACTTGCATACTTGAATAGATATAGTTGTAGAGATACTGTGAAAGAGTTACTGACTTGGGAACATTTTATGATTAGATAGGGTGACATTGGGTATATTTGATTATTCCATGTTTGTATTTGATAAATGTGCATTTGTTATGCTTGTATAAGCCATATTTGAGAGTTGATCACAATGGATATGGGATCCTCCACAGAGGGTTTGGATAGCCTAACTACTGTGAATCATGGGTCTGCATTTCTAGGCAATATTTTATATGGATTTGTTTGTATTTGATAGATGGTTTGGCTGGCGATGAGGGCATGTGATTGCAGATGTGCTGATAGAATTTGGTGAATCGTATGCCTGATGCAGACTAAAAACAACAAAGACTGCAATTGACAGGTACCTTCAAGCAGTGAAGTGTCAACCAAAGTCAGTTTGAGTACACACAACTGTGGACCAATAAATAAGTAATAAACTGTAATTATACTGAAGAGTCTTGGTGCTGCTTTGTGTCAAATGTGTGCAAAATTGACACAAAGTGGGGATATGTCACAAAACTAGCAGTATGGCTGATCTTTTGGGTACTATAAGGAGATGAAAGCCAGTGTGGCCTGGCAACTGAGTGTGGGGGATTAGCAGTATCATAAATGTACTAAAATGGCCAGGACTGCCTGTTGTTGTGGTACAGCAAATATAGGACATTTCTGGACTTAGCAGAATCGCTAAACATTAATTATTAATATATTTATGCAATGTAATATTAGTGATCACTACTGTTTAAATATTTGTGTATTTATGAAGCATAATAACCATTAGCAGACATCTTAACACATACAGTACACCAGGAAATGGTTCATGACCTGAATTACATGATGGGCTAGCCTGTTGTGCGATATCCATGAAAACAAACTGTTAAATTATTTATATTTTTGATTAAACTGTGATAAGACAATTCAGCACACACATTTCCTTAGTGTCGGCATGTTGATATTGTAATAGAGATTAAAATGTAATAATTTATGTAAATACAATTTGTTATGTTTCTAAAAATATTAAGCAATGCTCTTTGAATCTAGTAGTGCCACAGCAACAAGTGGAATATGGACATGTATTTGACTAGCTTGAGAGATTTCCTTTTAAAACAGGAATAGAAAAAAAATAATAAATTAAAAGGACAAAGTGTTGACATTAGTTATGGAATAAGATGTACAAATAAGTAGATCTAAGAATATAGATATTAAAATTTATAATGTATAAAGAACAGTGTATTCTGATAAGGTAGGTGAAGAAAAGTAATGAAATTGACTACAATAGTTGGTCTTTTGTAGCTGTCATTTATAAGTGAAGATGGGGTTCAGATCTTTGGTGTTGGAACAGCAGAGGTACTTTTAAATGAGTTTCAGTGGAACGCAGAAAACTGTGAAATGTTGAAAATTGTACATGTGCTACAAACTCTGACCAGTGTTAATGTTCAGATATTTTATTTGATTCTCTGCTTGTTTTGCTCTGCAATATACAGTGATTCATTTATCTGCTGCAGTTTTGCATAGAAATTTATGGCCACCTTATTGTACTTGTTTGCTTTAATTCATTACTTGCAAGTAAAGTTAAACGTTAAACCAATGCACTGTTACATTATTATCCTTCACGATATTACCTCATCTATTTTGCAAAAAATTGATTTAATATATTTGAAAACATTTGCCTGATTTTGTAAAATTCTGCTGATTAATATGTTAAACCATCTCAATGCATAATTATTTGGGGCAAAAGGCAATAGCATATGATCAACCCTTATATGTAATCTAGTGAATCTAGGTTGCGTGCTTGCACAATCACATGTTGCTACTGATACGATCACAGTGAACATGCAGTTGGTCCACTTGTCAGGAAGCAGCCAGTAAGCTTACGGGCTACTTTTCAAAGCTCTTTTTGAAGGTTTTAAAATGTGTTTTGACATGATCTGATTATAAGGAGGCCTAGAGTGAGTCATAAAAGACATGATTTTATATTAACAATATAAGAAATGGGATAGATTGCTACTCACCCTAAAGATGACTCATTGAGCTGCAGACAGCCACAATGAAAAGACTGGTACACATGCAGCTATTGGCCAAAGCTTTCTCCAGCAAAGAAAACATACACATTCACACAAGCAAGCACACCTAATGCGCACTTGGCCCCCACCACCAGCAGTTCCAATTGGAATGCATTCCGGGTCGGAGCTGCCAGTGGCGGTGGTCAAGTGTGCATGAGGTGTGCTTGCTTTAATGTATGTTTTCTTTGCTGAAGAAGGCTTTGGCTGATAGCTGCATGTGAATCAGTCTTTTTGTTGTGACTGTCTGCAACTCAGGGGGTCATCTTTATGCTGAGTAGCAATTTATTCTATTCCTTATATTGTCGTTATTCCAAACTGGAATTTCCATTGTTTGATTTCATATTAAAACCCATGTCCACCAGTGGACATTATGCATTTTAAAAACTTGCTTCTCTTTTATTCAGCTACGCCTATATCACATTATTAAATTCTCTTTCTCAGACTATTAATTTTTCACTACATTAGTGTGAAAAATAAGCTAACATATTTATACTAAGTAAAGATAACCTTTGCTAAGAAATTTGTACAGCCCCAGCCATGAAACTTAGTAGATTGTAAATAGCATAAATCCTTTTGTATAAAAGTCATAGCAAACTACCGTCCCGTAGAGAAATTTTCAAAACCTTTTCAAAACATGCTAAGGTACATGTGGTTAATATGCATACATCTTGAGTCATGGAATATACCCAATACCTCTTATAGTTGGCCAGATATCTCAATAGACCTTACATGCTTTTCTAGGTAAATTTTTTGTAAGGTATATGTTGGTAATGCGTACATCTTGAGTCAATGAATCAATGTGTTTGACGAGATACTCAATAGATCTTACATACTTCTCCAGGTAAATTTTTCTTATTCCTTGTTCATCACCAGCAAGCAGTAGGTGTTACATTTGTCAAATAACTAAAGACCTTTTATTGCCTTACCTCACACTTACCATTATTCATTATTACATATACACTGAAGAGTCATAGAAACTGGTACACCTGTCTAATATTGTGTAAGGCCCCCGTGAGCACGCAGAAGTGCCGTAACTTGATGTGGAATGGACTTGACTAATGTCTAAAGTAGTGCTGGAGGGAATTGACACCATGAATCCTGTAGGGCAGTTCATAAATCTGTAAGAGTATGAGGGGGTGGAGATCACTTCTGAAAAGCGTGTTGCAATGCATCCTGGATATGTTCAATAATGTTCATGTCTGGGGAGTTTGGTGACCAGCGGAAGTGTTTAAACTCCGAAGAGTTTTCTTGGAGCCACTCTGTAGCAATTCTGGACGTGTGGTGTGTCACATTGTCCTGCTGGAATTGCCCTAGACCATCAGAATGCACAATGGATGCAGGTGATAAGACAGGATGCTTACGTACATGTCACCTGTCAGTGTCATATCTAGACATATCAGGGGTCCCAGATCACTCCAACTCCACAGGCCCCCTACCATTACAGAGTCTCCAACAGCTTGAACAGTCCCCTGCTGACATGCAGGGTCCATGGATTCATGAGGTTGTCTCCATACCCGTACATGTCTGTCCACTCCATACAATTTGAAACAAGACTCGTCCAAGCAGGCAACATGTTTCCAGTCATCAGCAGTCCAATGTCCATGTTGACGGGCCCAGGTGAGGTGTAAAGCTTTGTATCATGCAGTCATCAAGGGTACACGAGTGGGCCTTCGGCTCTGAAGCCCATATCGATGATGTTTCATTGAATGGTTCATATGCTGACACTTCTTGATGGCCCCGCATTGAAATCTGCAGCAATTTGCAGAAGGGTTGCACTTCTGCCATGTTGAATGATTCTCTTCAGTCATTGTTGGTCCTGATCTCGCTGGATCCTTTTTCAGCTGCAATCATATCAGAGATTTATGTTTTACCAGATTCCTGATCGTCAAGGTACACTCTTGAAATGGTCATACGGAAAAATCCCCACTTCAGCACTACCTCAGGGATGCTGTGTCCCATTGCTCGTTTGTAAACTGTAACACCACGTTCAGACTCACTTAAATCTTGATAACCTGTCATTGTAGCAGCAGTAACCGATCTAACAACTGTGCCAGGCACTTGTTGTCTTATATAGGCATTCTGACTGCAGCACTGTATTCTGCCTGCTTACATATCTCTGTATCTGAATATGCATGCCTATACCAGTTCCTTTGGCACTTCAGCATACAATGAACAGCATAAAAAGCTCAGACACTGTGTCATTGTTATTCACTTATTCATCCACTACATCACTACAGTTTAAGTAGATTACTGTATTTTGCAATTTGAAGTAAGGTTTGAAACAGACAGTATTCTACTTCTATAGAAACTATCAGCTCCATCACCTTCTTCAGAAGGCCACCTCCTAACAACCATCCAATTATCACAGTAATAGTGTCCCTATATGTATTCAACTCCATTGTCCTCCATTTAGGTGTAAGTCCTCCTCCTATTGGTACACCATTCTATTCATTGAACCACATGTGTATAAGATCACTGCATCCTGTTTAATATTGTGTATAACTCACCTACTCGACTTGGAATGCGTACCTGATTACTGAGCCATCTTGTATGCTCTCTCTTAAATATACTGTTCTGTGTTCCATTCAAAATGACCAAAACTTAATTTGCTTATTGTAAATGTATCAGGTTGTTGCGGCTCTTTAATTTGTGTGGGGCTCACCTGCATGGTAGCTCATCATTCAGCTACTATGTCAGTGTACCTTTTACCCTTCCTTTTCCCCCCTCTTTAACATCATGATGCTAATATCCAGCATTCATACAGTTAACTTCAAAAGAACATTCAATTTAGATGACACATCTTTGTTCAGGTGTTGTAGTTACAAGAAACATTGCATGTTTCGGTTGTGATGTCTTAGAAGTGCTACAACACTCAGATTATGGTTATGTAGGTGTTGTCAGAAATTTTGCAGACAATTTCATCCATAAAATATTACACAATAAACTCGTAGTATCTGTTATAGTCAAACACTCATCAATTACTAATATTCCATACATTAGCAAGTGCCCTATTATGTGATCGTTGTAGATAGGATAGTGAAAGGAAATATAATTTAAAGAAGATAGAATAGTAGGAGAGGAAGAGACCATTATATAAAAAATCTAAATAGGAAATAATATAATGGACAACTGAGGCCTTGAAGGTGTCACTCTGGATAGTTCACACAGATCAAGATCTCCCACAAGGTCATTGACACTTAACCATCATTTCTATGTGCCCTATGGTGTTGAAAAGAGCACCAAAAACGTTATCCCAGACACATCAATTGACCCAAACTCCTCAGCTTACTTTATATATGCGTGAGTCTATCTGCCTTTGATTTCAAACCTACCTTTTTATCTTCTTTTAATCCTTCATATATTTAAAGTTAGTATTTGGCATTCCATACAGTTTAAATGCCAGTGTGCAGTAAAACCTGACAGTGTCTTTTTCATCTTTCTTGTGGGTAATTAGTTTACTGAATGTTAATTCTAAATCATTTATACTTATTTCTATGAATATATCAGTACATAATCTCATGCAAACACGAGACACTTCTGAGAAATAGATACTACAAGCCATAGGACAACTAAAATCTGAGTTACCATTTTCAAATTGTAGGCAAAGCTCTGTCATGTATATGTTCCACCACTGAAGTTGAAACTGTGTGTCAAATTTCAATAATCTTGCCCATATAGGTTATTTAACTACATCCGACAAAGGAGGTGTGTCTATAGCTAAGTCAAAATCTGATTGTATCTTTATTTCACATAAATTCTTACCGCTCTCCTGCAAAGCTGTGAAATGTCTACCTTACTTTTATCTTACTTGGTTCTAAAATATAAAAACTGACATTAGTATCTCAAGTTTGTGTTATCTCCCTATTTAATTCCATAGCATGTGCATCAGCTGCACAATTCAGGGTGTAAATCCTTGGTTATATTTACAGTTGTTGATTCAAAGTCTGACAAATTATTAGGCAGCTGAGGTACCAATGGCTCTTTGCAGGAAACACTGGTCCAGAAGAAAAAAAAGGTTCTGTGCTAATCAGCTCATACATACATCTACAAATATCCATGTATCTTGTCCTGAAGGATTGGTAGCAGCAATAACTATATTTATTTTGTACTGTTTCTGTAGTTCATGAATCTGCCACTGCAGCAGCACATGGTATGTGACAGGTATGTCAGTTGAGGCAGAACTATGGTATTCCAGCTTTCTTCTATTCATCTGTTACAGAAATAATTATAAAACATTGAAAACAATATTTGACAAAAATAATTAAATTGGATAGATAAAAAGTGTACTCCCCAAGTGGTGGCAAAACACACACCCAAAATAAAGTTATAATTAGGCAAGCTTTCAGAGCCAGTGGCTCCTTGGTAAAGCAGAAGGACCTGGAAAAGGTGTTCAAAAATGTCAAATGGCACAAGATGTTTGAAATTTGGAGAAAAATAGAGGTAAGCTTTAGGGAAAGATAGGTAATATGTAATATGTACAATAACGAAGAGGGTACAATAAGAGAGTGAGACCAAGAACAAAGTGCTCAGATTGAGAAGGATGTAAGACAGAGATGTAGTCTTTCATCCCTGCTGTTCAATCTATACATCACAGAAGCAATGACGGAAATGAAAAAATATTCAAGTGTGGGGATTAAAATCAGAGTGAAAGCACATCAGTGATTAGATTAGTTGATTATATTACTATCCTCAGTGAAAGTTAAGAAGAATTATGGGATCTGTTGAATCAAATGAGTAATGAGTTCAGAATATGGTTGGAGAGTAAATCAAAGAAAGGAGAAAGTAAAGAGGAGTAGCAGAAATGAGGACAATGAGAAACTTAACATGAGATTTTGAGATCACGAAGTAGACAAAGTTAGGAATTCTGCTACATGGGCAGCAAAATAACTCATGACTGACAGAGCAAAGAAGACATAGAAAGCAGACTGGCACTGGCAAAAAGGGCATTCCTGACCAACAGAAGTCTATTAGTATCAAACATAGGCATTGATTTGTGGATGAAATTTTTGAGGATGTATGTTTGGAGTGGAACATGGACTGTGGGAAAACCAGAACAGAAGAAAAAAAGAAGCATTTGAGATGTGGTGGTACAGAAGAATGTTAAAAATAAGGTGGACAGTAAGGTAGGGAATGAAGAGGTTCTCCGGAGATTCAGTGAGCAAAGGAACATACGGAAAACAGTGACAAGAAGAAAAGGCAGAATGATAGGACACCTGTTAAGACATCAGGGAGTAACTTTCATAGTACTAGAGAGAGCTTACAGGGTACAAACTCAAATGGTTCAAGTGGCTCTGAGCACTATGGGACTTAACATCTGAGGTCAGCAGTCCCCTAGAACGTAGAACTACTTAAACCTAACTAACCTGATGACATCACACACATCCATGCCCGAGGCAGAATTTGAACCTGCGACCGTAGCAGTCGTGCAGTTACAGACTGAAGCGCCTAGAACCGCTTGGCCACAGTGGCCGGTGGGGTAAAAACTGTAGGGAAAGACAGAAATTGGAATACATCCAGCAAATAACTGAGGACATAGTTTGCAGTTGCTATTCTGATATGAAGAGGTTGGCACAGGAGACGAATTTGTGGTGGGTCACATCAAACCAGTGAGAAGACTGACGACTTAAAAAAAAAAAGTGAGAAAACAAGTTTATAGATTTTTGAATAAAATTATGAAATATGATGTGGTAGAGTCATGCATATTTTTTGTACATCCAAAAACTGGTCCAATAAAATGTAAATGGTCAAATTGAAAGTATACAACTAAAAAATCATGAAATGAACAGACTGATGCTGCGTTATTAAAGTGAGGGGACAGACTTATCTCTCACAGTGAATACCTAAACTGAACCTTAGCGTGTGGGTCTTACTTAGTCATAACATCATACAGCTCAGAGAGATGATGAAATATTACATAAAGACTGACACTGAACTGTAATATTATGTCATTTTAAAAATATTTGTTTTACACGTCAGAAACATTAACAGAAGCCTTATTGAAATACTTTGTTCCAGGACGTATTACAAAAAATGCACAGCAGGCGTATGCTACTCTTAGAATTGTTGGATTGGTTGGATCCATTGATAATGATTTTTGTGGAACTGACATGACAATTGGAACAGATTCAGCTCTACATCGTATCATTGAAGCTATTGATGCCATTATGTCAACAGCCTACTCGCATCAGCGGACGTTTATTATGGAAGTCATGGGAAGACATTGTGGGTTTGTATTTCTTTAGTAACCATAGCTCATCAGATGCACCTAATGTAAATAATATTAGCAACATCACATTTTCTATTAGTTTCGTAATAACATTAAAATAATACATACTGTTTTTGAACATCATGAGCTATATTTCTAAATTTCATTCCAACTGCAGAGCTGTCACAATGTCCCTGTGCAGGTGTGTCTGTGTGTGTGTGTGTGTGTGTGTGTGTGTGTGTGTGTGTGTATGTGTGTGTACATGTTTATGTATTCCGACTACTCTGAAGAAAATTTCACCAGAAGGCTTAGCAACATTCTGTCTTGTTTATGTACCTTTTGACAGCTCAATACCTCAACTATGCTGTGTGATGTTATCTATATTCCTTTCATTATTAATGTTTGTGTTTATTATTTTGTTGTGTGCAAATTTATATTGTGTTAGGCTTAACCAATGGAACAGGAATGAGCAATAGCTTTTGAAATGTTGAGGAGATCAAGGTGGTTTGACTGCTATATAATGATCATGAGATGGAAATGACATAATGGTGCACAAATCTTTGGGTGATAATTATAAGGTAATTTGTATTTTGAAGCAAATTGTAGAGCTTGTCAATGTCCCCCATGAGATGGCCCTTTGGCATAAACGATCATGTAATGGTTGTAGGGAATCCAGATACATTGTTGTAAACACATCTCACAACAATATGAGGATCATGTTATTATATGTATTAGTATCAGTATGATGCCAGTGGCTTTGCTGCAGTGGTAACACCAGTTCCTGTCAGGTCACCGAATTTAAGCGCTGTCAGGCTGGACTAGCATGTGGATGGGTGACCATCTGGTCTGCCGAGCGCTGTTGGCAAATGGGGTGCACTCAGCCCTTGTGAGGCAAACTGAGGAGTTACTTGATTGTGAAGTAGCGGCTCCGGTCTTGTGAACTGACATATGGCTGGGAGAGCAGTGTGCTGACCACCTGCCCCTCCATATCTGCATCCAGTGACGCCTGTAGGCTGAGGATGACATGGCGGCCGGTCGATACCATTGGGCCTTCTGTCCTGTTCGGACAGACTTTAGTTTAGTATTAGTATGATAAATTCCAGATGAAGCATTTTATTAAACATGTTAATACAGAGCTTGGAAAATCACTCAGAAGGAGACATTTGCACACAGATGTATAAGGGGCATTTAAATGAAACCCGCTCACTAATGTAAAGTAATGGTAATGATTTTACTAACTCAAAAATGTAGTTATACACAGTACACATACTCAAAAATAGTCACCAAAACTGTTGGCACATTTACCTCATGACACTAGCTGGTCGATTCCATTCTTGAAAAGCTAGTAGGCTGCTGTCAAATCCAGGCCCGGACCCAGTCACACACGTCATTGTCTGTTGTGAATCGATGTTTGCGAACATCTTGTGTTAGATGTCCAAACACATGAAAGTCACATCGTGAAAGGTCAGGACTGTACAGTGGATGTTCCAGCATTTTCCTCTGAAACTGCTGCAATGTTGTCTTCACCGAATTGGCTCTGTGTGGGTGGCCATTATCATGCAGGAGGATAAGCCATTGGACAACACGCCTCAGAGTTTTGATTTGATGGCTCGTCTAAGGTTCTGTAAAGTGGCTTGATAATGCTGGGCATTGATGGTGGTTCCCCATTACAGGAACTCGGCAAACAGGGGACCCTAAGCCGTATTCCTCCTCATAATAACATTGCAGTTGACTCAGAGACAGCGCCATTCGAGTACTGCACTGTTCGGTGGTCAGTTGGTGGGGAATACATTGTGCACAGATTTTTCGAAAGTTCAAGTGTTGATGCATTATGGTGTGGGTGGGGCTCACACCAATACCCAGTAGCCAGTGAATTTCATCCACAGTGATTCTGCAGTTGTCCAAGACTAAAGCATTCGCTTCCGCAACCATTTGTGGTGTGATGACACGATGAGCCTGTCTTGGATGAGCACTATCTTCCAATGACTCACACCCCTCAAGGAATTGTTTGCGCCATTCTACAACATTTGAACAACTCGGACTGTACTCACGGTACACAGCCTTCATCTGTCGATACATTTCATGACTTCCAACTCCCTCCACCACCAGAAAACGAATCACTTCTCATTGTTCCTGCTTACTCACCTGCATGTTTGGTAGTGGATGATAACTTGTGTGACCACCTTCTCTTCAGTGTGAAACCACACTGACCCTATGCAACATAAAATGGTGTACATGCATCAGTCTCTCTACCAATAGATGGTGCCACCATACCCATAGTTACGTGGTGCCACCTTACGTGTAAGGCAAAGGTAGATGCACTGACCAGGTTTCATTTGAATGAACCTCATATTTAATATATTGATTGTCATTATGTCACATCGTCTTCCATTGGAATGCTTATGATACGGTGCTACTTTCACTGCTGACTACCAGAGATATCCAGTCTGATCGAAATAGTGTTCATCATATCTGGTGTGTTCGCTACATTTACTTTAGGGTAAAATTGCCTTAAATACAGACCTGTAGAATAAAAATAGTTACAGTTGAACCATGTATCAGTAAAACTAAATTTTGCAACTTGGACAAAAATATGCATATTAAAGAACATCCATTTTGCATCTTCCATGATAACATCAGGAGCCTCATTAATAAAGACAATGAACCTCTAATATTCATATAGAAAGATAAAACAACAGGTAGAATGCCAACAGATGCATTGTGCTTATAAGAACATCTCATTGAAATTGAAATTGAGTAGACAGCACTTGATGGATACAAGCTAATTTTGCTTTAATATGAAGCCACTATGGAGGAAATGGAGGGAGGTCACTCTCAGGTCCTTCAGTTTAATGAATATTGTGTTGGACATCTTTTTGGTTGCTGTGCAACAGTAATGTTTCAGGAAAACACACAATCTAGTTTACATGTCCTCAGCAGGAAATATCTTGCCCTTCATAAAACAGTAGAGAGAGTTTTTATAAGGTTTACAGACATAACTTTAGAATAATTGTTTGTGGAGACATGAATGTTGATTTTTCTGCCAGATACTACTGATCAAAAATACCTAAAACTGTTGTCCAGCTTTGGATTAACTACTGTAGTAAACCTTCAAAGATGACTGAAGTACATAGTGCAATAGCCATTAGCAATGTGTTTTTTGTATCCAACTAACTTTTGTGATTTAGATGTAAAAGTATCAATCAATGGATAATCCAGTTGTCATAGAGAATCGACAATACCCATATATATGCTATTATTACGATGAAGCAGCCACTCAGAAACACATTTCAAAGCCACTACCAACACCACCCTGGGGAGATATCTATGTATCCCTTCTGCCTTTGTCTAGTCTAATTGCATGGTCAAATGTGACATCATTTTTCAATGTGTTTGTGCATCATGTATCTGAGGCAGGATATGGGAACCAAACCAGTATTTACTTAGATGGATGTGGAAAACTGCCTAAAAACCACATACAGAGTGACTGATGCATTGTCCTCCTTCTTTAATCCATGAGCCAGATTCAATCCAGGGCCAGTGTGCATTCCTATGTTCTGGTAGTGGGCACTTTAATGCACTCAGTTATCTGTGTAGGTCAGATTATGTGGCTGGATAGCCAAATATTAACAATAAAAATATATTCACTAATTACATATGTACCATCAAAGAAACGTATAGTGTGACGATAAAGTCTTCTTTTTCCAGAATGAAACAAATGTGAAATTTAACAAAAACAAAGACAAGGGGTTGGTAACTCCTGGGATTAAGGTGTCTTGTGCTAGAAATTCAATTCAAAGGACAAAAAATAAGTGCAGAACTTGTAATATGCACAAGAACCAAAACATTCCAAAAATGAACCAAAACAGTTTTGAATACTGTTATCCATGAAACAAACCAACATGGATTTGAATAATACTAAGTCCCGAGAACAAAAATAATAACGTATGGAGCTCATTAATCTCCAGATTCAATGACTACTTCCTCTCAGTTGCACCAAAAACACTAAATTAAACAAGAAAAATTATTCTGGTGGTACATTCCATGACCTTGACAAATACTGTGATTATGTGGTCCACAGAAGATGTCCCACTTGTGTATATGGAATCTAGTCTTCATAACAGGAAGCAGAAGGTTACATTGTCAAATAATGTCACAGGAGCGAAACTAAGCTAAACACGGGGGAACCAACATCTTTGGCCACACAAGAATTGGTACTGTGTCTCCTCTTGTTCGTATCCTACATATATTATCTTCCAGTGATGTAAAAGGGCAATTCAAAAGCTGTAATATTTACTGATGACACAAGCATATTAATCAAAGAAACAAACTCAGTTTCACTGGGCAGAGCCAAAATAATAGTTTAGCAGTCCTTCAGTTGGTTCACAGCAAACAGCTTAAAACAGCCCAACAAAGAATCACATAATGAGTTTCAAACAACTTTAAATTTTCTGAATCCAGAAGTAGACATCCAAGGATCTTCTTGCAATGATACAGAATTTGTCATCATTATACAATGAAAATATGCTACCTAATCAGAAATGTGAAGCACCCAAAAGGGAAGGTGGAAATGAAATGAAACCTCAGACTCCAAGGCATTGATGCTATAGGAGAAACTAGGCTGAAGCAGTCAAACTGACAATATCTCCTGAACCATTTAGAAAGGCTTGACTTTAATACAGTCCTCTGTTCTACTGATAATATTACTACTGCATCACACTGCTAACTCTCCTTGTGCCACTGCAAAATCAGCTTGAAGTTTCAAGATGAGCTACTTATTTTCATCTAGGTTTTACTACAACTTCTAACATTAAAATAACACTGATGTTCCTCACACTGATGGCGATATCTGATGAGTCTGTGATTGTTTACACATGTCTCCATTGTGGTAGTCAAGTCATTCAGTTAAAAACCATAATTCAGATGAAGAGAATACCTAAGTGATTTCTGAAATTGATTTTTTGAAACAATGTTTAAAAATGACAGTTATTTAGCAGAAATTGTGTTATGCAATTAAAATATACCATACCTTAAATACTTTTTGTAATAAAATCTACATTGCTTGACAAGAAAGTGAAGCACCCAGAAGGGGGCGAGGAAATGGAAGGAATGAAACATCACGGGTTGAGAGAGTATGAGATGTTATTTCAATGATTACAAAGCCAAGGTAAATTGACAAAGAACTAGGCAGTATGAGCCCTCTTGTGTTCTCTCCTGTGCCAAGCTGGTCCACAAATGTTGTAAATTGTCCTTAATATCCTGGATATTGGCACTGGGATGGAGTAAATGTCTGAATTTGTCACACATTATGTTCTGAATGGGACAGACATGGGGATCTTGCTGTGGTGGTGAGCATTGTCATGTTGAAAAATGGTACCACAATATGGTCACATGAGAGATCGCACATGAGAACACAGGATGTCTGTGACATACAATTCTGCCATCAGAGTTCCCTCAACCACTATTAGCTGTAACCTGAAGTCGTACCTGATGGCTCCCCACATCAGGAGCAGTACCACTGTGCCTGCCCAAAACATTGGGAGAAGGGGACCTCGACTCAGATTGCCGCCTTACACACCAACAGTGGTTATCTGGGCAGCGCAGAATTGTGTTTCATTGCTGAACACAGTTCAGTACCAATCATCAGCAGTCCATGCTGTCTGGTCACAGCATCACTCCAGATGCCGTTGTTTGCATAGTGATGTTAATGGTAGCCTACATATGGGATGGTAGTTCCCCAGTGTGACTGCTGATAGTCTCCAACCAATGGTGCAGGATGTCACAGAAGGTTGGAAGGAGGTTGTTACTTCATTTTGAATGGCAAGCACAGTTGTGAAGGGTTACACTGCACTTGGTGCAAAATCTGTGATCCTCTCTTGCGGTGGTCAGATGTAGTTAACTGGAGTGTTAATGATGAGTACATATCACCTCATGTGCAACTATGCCCTGTGCTTGTGTTCATGATTCCCCTCAGTCTGCCTGGAAAACTGAGTCAGCATTCTCCCATAGTGAGTGATAAATTGAACTCAGGAGGCATTACTGTCATGCCCTGTAGTTCTTGCCACATGATTTTCAAGTAAAAGCATTACATTGTGATAATGTATTGTACTCTGATAGGGTATTTCATTGTTAGTCACTACTCTAAGTCCTTCCATTTTTCATTAATTGTGTAGTAAGCATTACTTATGAAGAATGTCTTAGCTGTCTTTTTAAATAGATGTATTTTAGTAACCTTTTTCATCTGTTTGGGCAATTTATTATCCACCTTTATTCCCTAGTATAAAATACTGTTTTGAGATTTCTGTTTGTTTTTAATTGGTAAATATAAGTTCAAACTCACTCTTGTTCCATGATTATGTATAGAACTTCCAGTAAAATACTTGGTAACAATTTCTTTGATATGCACAATAGATTGATGCACTTGGTGCAATAAGGATACCTAGCTTTTTAAATAGTTCTTTATAATGAGCCTAACTATTATGTCCAGTTATTATTCTTATGATCCTTTTCTGCAGTTTAAAAATGATGTCCATATTTTGTGCCTTTGATCTCCAGGAAAATCTACCAAATCCAAGAATTAAGAGTTCGTAGGAATAGTATATTACAAACTGATGATAAAACCCTAAGAGAATAACACGTTGCTGACATTCTTTTTGCTAGTATCTTTGTGTGTTCATTCCACATTAATTGAAAGTAAGTATTCACCCCAAAAAACATTCTGTTTGTCACAAAATCTGCATTCAAACACAATTTATAGTGAAGTATTGTATGCAAAACTTATTGGATTCCTACTGGATAAGAAGTTAAAATGATTGCAACATACAGATGAAGTGATCAAGAATCTCAGTCCAACATATTTTTAATGTAGAAATATCTCTCACTTTTTTGACCTAAAGACAAGAATTTTCACGTATTTTGCATATTTTCACTCTCTCTTATCTTCAAGAGATGTTTTATGGTGCAATGAACCTAAAGTGAGTAAAATATTTATATTTATTTGGCAGAAACAAGCAGGATGAACATTGTGTAAACTATGCAGCCACACATCTTCCAGCTACCTCATTAAGGATCTGGGATTATTGCTCTCTCTACTTAATGATTGTTGTTGATATGAAAAGACAGTTTCATCAGAGCTATGGTTTCACAGTCATAATATGAGAAACAAAAATAATTTTCTTTACCTCTTTGTCTAGGCTTAGGAGTGGAGTTATGTACTCTTCTGCAAAGATATTCAACAAGTTACAATCCAGTATAAAGCAAGAAACTGGGAATCTCTGCCAAACAAAGAAATATAAAAAAATGCACCTTCTTAGCCACTCCTTCCACAAATAATTTGGTTATTTAGATCTGTGGACTGAAATTTTCTGTTACTGAAGTGGCAAGTAGCAGTGTTTATTGCAAAGCTGCCTGACAAGTGATAACAAATTGCAAACAGGCTTCTGTTGCTAGCAAATGTTGGTATAGTCTGCACAGAATACTGTGGACGGTAGATGCACAGATGACAGGGCATGCATGAGGAGAGTGGTGGTGGTGGGGGCTGCGGGCAGGCACTGAAGGGAAAATGCCAAGCACTGGAGGGGAAGTTCTTAACTAAAGTCTACACCAACATTTATTGTAAATATTTAGTGGGGTCTCTTCATGCCCACATTTGCATGATGTCACCTCTGCTTTGGTTAGTATCTAAAAAGAATTCTGCAGAAAATTCAACGATTTATTTTTGCCTGGCTTGTTAACCATTTGTAACTTTCAGAGACATGCCATGAGTAGCGAATTTTGGGTAAAACCTACACGTTTCTCTTGTTGCCATGTTAAAATTGTCTTCTTTTGCCAAAACACAGCAGAGTCTGCACGGTCTCACCTCACTAACATGTTGTGCAGACACAGTTGTGAGAAAATTCTGAAACAGTGGTTTATTAAGTGAGGAACTAAGGAAAAGTAAGATCAGTATCTTATGAAAAAGAACATGAGTTGCATCGGTGCACTGCTGCTGCCAGTTGAATCCAATGTTGCCATTAGCATAATGTTATAACAATGGCAAAGATGATGATGCTTAGGACGCTTCCTTGAGAGACAACATTCTCCTGACAAAACAACTCTGATAGGAATGAGACATGATGTGTATGAAGATAAGATGTTCCCATAAGCCCACTATTGGAGCTTTCTGAGTACACATACTGTATCTGAACTGGGATATCTGGAAGACTGCAATTTTTTTTTAATTGTTTGTCCCTCTCTTTCTCATGATTTAGCATAATGTACGCAATAAGTTCCACCTCTGTAGCTGATTAGTCAGCATGGCTGACTGCCCTGTGGAGGACCCAGGTTCGAATGCTGGTACAGCCAGAGATTTTTTGGTGGTGGGAGGATTGGAATGTGGTGCTGTAAGCCTTGTCATGCTAACTGAGGAGCTACTTGACAGAGTAGTAGTGCCTCCAGGTTACAACCAATGTGCTGACCCCGTGCTCCACCATACCTCATTCAGTGAGGCCAATGGCAGCAGTTGACGCAGTGGTCAGTCGGTGACAATGAGCCTGCCAAAGCCTGTGGATTGAGTTTACGTTACTACACAATAAGTTAGTCAGTTTAATGCTTGTTACCAATCGAAAGCCACAACAGTGTTCCTCACCTGTTGAAGATTTCACATTCTTCTTGGTTCTTCTCCAACAGTACTGTGGCAGCACGTCAGTTTCAGCTAAGCATTAAGGAGTTAGATGGTATACACCAATAACACGTTTCACTAGAGAAAACCACATATATTTATTACCACTGATCAAAATTTACTTACAAGCCACTTAATCTTATGAAAAAGGACACCGTCCTGTAGTTGAATAACTCCATGAAGTGTCTGGGTGTTGTTTATAATATCAAGCACAATCTGATGAGTTTGAATTCGGTGTCATACTTTCTTGAGTGAATTACCCATGGATTCAGAGGAGAAAATGGAAAATGTCTTATCTGTTTTTATCAAGCCTTTGTATGGCCCCCAACTCTTTTACAAATGCTATGTGTTCCACAGAAAATCTATAAATCTAAAGATTGGCTATGATACTTATTAGGCTGACTACAGGTACCTGAAGGACCAGCCCTATTTTAAATCTATATGCAGAGGCTGGTGAAATACCTCTATCACCTACTGTCAGCTCCTCGTGGTATCTCCACAGTTATCGTTTTTCCATTTATTGCCACAATGCCATATGGGATTTGCCCAGTGTAAGACCTTGAAGACAACCCTGGGTTACTCAGTAGTTTGCCATGATTATGTCCACCCGATCTGCTTACCAAGTAACATTGGAGGTACATGCAGTCTTGAAATAAATGAGATGTACTCTGGCTGCAATGTTCAACATCTACTGTGATTTCCTGAGTGCATTATGAGCTGTCAGTGCGTGTATCCATCAGAGAAACAAGTCCTGTATGTATCCATCAAAGAAACAAGTCAGTTATATCAGGATGGCTTTATTCACCTCTAACATCCAAGTAAAGAGGTGATGTGCTGTCGGCTATGAGGACATGTGATAATTTGGGTGAAAGGACTGATGAATCCAACAACCAAGAAAGTGTATAAGATACATACCATGAACAAATGTGAATCCCCCCTATATGCTGTAAGCTCATTATTTATGAACAGTGTCATTGGCAGATGTGGCTAAAAAAAAGGTGAAAAGATAGAAAAACATTTTTAGTTGCTGAAACTATCTTCGTAGCATAGCTCCATCTAACCACTGAGGCATAATGAATTCCTCTTAATGTTGCCGATGTTGTTCTTGAGTCAAGCTGGGACCTGTTATGGCTGGATGGTGGATTACTACAATGGGTAGTTGGTAATGACAGCATATATGGCACATAGCTGACAGATTCAGGTGTCCCTGTGCACATGCCCTAAGAGATGAGTTGTGGCTCTTCATGGAAATTGGCGACCCAGTGCTGTAATTGTGATGGTTATGATAATCAGTAGCATATAGGTTTCTTTTGCAAGGGTGTGTTCTTTTTTACGTTCATCTTAAGCGTCATTATTAAATTGAGTTTCTGGACTGTTGATTAGAACTTGTCTCATTGATGATAGAGAGATAAGTGTGTTTTCAATAGTAGACAATAGCTCAGAACAGTGACTGTAGCTTTAACTTGTAGCAGTTGCTTCATAAATCTGGAGTTTGAATTTAAGACAGTCTGTAATTTGTGTGAGGCCTTGAAGAAGTCCCATCCATGAATAATATTGTCATGTATAAGAAGGTGTAATTAGATGAATGATGAACACCAACTTCACTTAATGAAGATTTATTCAGCACTTGCACATAAAAGAGCGCAGAGCGAAATGCCTCTGGCCAAAACACATACAGTATATATACAGCTACAGAACATTCCAGTACAATGATTCTTGATATTTGTGGATACTTCTAGAATGTATTCGAACCAAATATAGAAATTATTTTGTACAGTCCAGGTGAGTTTTGAACTCACGACCCGCCATGTAACATTTTAGTATCATAACCAATACACTATGGTGACTGTGCTGCTGAGTTTCTTCTGCGACATTGCCCCTCGTTAAGAGAACAGTGTCTCCTAGTCCGGGAACGAGTCATTGGTCCTGCATACTCTAACTCCTGATGACTGATTCTCGCCCTGGCAGTGATCTTCTTAGAACTTCTTTTGCTGCTACGCTCTTCGTCACCTTTCTGCTTGTTGCCTGTCACTGGAGCTTTGAGTTTACCCTGGGTTGCAGGATCTTTATAGAGCTTCATTCAAAGGACGTGGACCGTATCTCTGTTTGTCGTCTTGTGTTGGGGTCAAAATCTTCAACTTCATAAGTAACATTAGACAACTGTCTTACAGCCTTATAAGTTCCAAAGTAGCGCCTGAGGAGCTTCTCAGAGAGACCAACTTTCCGAAGAGGAGTGAAGATCCAGACAAGGCCACCAGGCTGGTAGACAACAGGGTGGTGGCTTGCGTCATATGTTCATCGATCATTTTCTTGTGCCTGCAGCATGTGGAGTCAAGCTAACTGCCGAGCTGCCTCAGCTCTGGTTAACATCTGGCCGATATATTCGTCGTCCATGTCATCAGGATGTAATGGAAACAGTATCCATCATTGTAGTCACCTCACGTCCATGCACCAGGAAAAATAGCATAAATCCTGTGGTGTCTTGTTTGGCGGTGTTGTAGGCAAATGTCACGGAAGGTAGCACCTCATCCCAGTTGCTCTGCTCAACATTGATGATCACTGATAACATGTCAGCCAAGGTCTTATTAAGGCATTCAGTAAGCCTGTTAGTTTGTGGATGGTAGGCAATCATCATGTGATGAGTAATGTTGCACCGACCGTTTGTCTTGTCACAAGATTCGATTGAAAAACGTTCCTGCAATCCGTAATTAACAACCTTGGGGCACCGTGTTTTAATACAATGTCTTCCTCGATGAGTTTGGCTACCTCGTGTGCGTCGGCTGTTTCCATGACTTTTTTAATGGCATGGCATATCAGATAATCAGTGCAAACAATAATCCATCTTTTACCACTAGAAGACGTTTGAAATCATGCGAGGAGGTCAATCCCAACACACTAGAAAGGTATTTCGGCTGCTGGAATTGGCATGAGTCAGCCAGGTGGTTTCTGAGGAACTGCTTTTCTCCTCTGGCTTTCTCTACAGTGTGATACATAGTGACGGACACTCCTAAATAAACGTGGCCCAAAAAACGTCTTGCGGAGTCTATCGTAGGTTTTAATAAATCCTAGATGTCCGGCCTCAGGTGTGTCATGGAATTTCTGTAGAACATCTAAGCACATGTGTTTAGGAATCACTAGTAACCACATCTTTCCAAATGGATCAAAGTTTTTCTTGCAAAGTAATCCATTAACTACCTTAAATTGTCCTTTCACATCCTCTGTCTGATTTAAGGCAAGCATAATTTGAGATATCTTGGTGTCCTTCTTCTGCTCAGCAGAGAGATCCTGGAATGCAGCGAGACAGCCACTATCTTCATCAAAGTCTTGATGGTCTTGCACAGAGTTTCATGAGAGACAGTTGGCATCTTGGTGTTTTCATCCACTTTTGTACACTATGGTAATGTCATACTCTTGAAGACGTAGTGCCCACCTGGTGAGTTGTCCTGTTGGATCCTTAAGACCTGTCAACCAACAAAGCGAATGATGGTCTGTAACAATTGTGAATGGCCTTCCACAGAGATACTATCGAAATTTGCACATGATCCAGATCACAGCAAGACTTTCTCTTTCTGTAGTTGAGTAGTTCCTCTCGGCTTTTGTAAGTGTCCTAGAAGCATAGGCTATAACCTTTTCTTTTCCATCCGAAATTTGCACCAGAACAGCACTGAGCCCAAACTCACTGCCATCTGTGTGTAGTTTTGTAGGTGCTCTCTAATCATACAGACCAAGTACAGGGTCATTCATCAGAGCTTTTCACAGCATATCGAAAGAATCTTGTTGAGCACCACCCTAGATAAATTTAGCATCAGCTTTTAACAACTCCTGGAGTGGCCTGGCTTTGATACAAAAGTCTTTGATAAAGCAACAGTAATAAGAATATAATCTGAGTAAGCTTCTCACATCTCTAATAGGAAATTCCTTTATAGATCTAACCTTTTCTGGGTCTGGCTGCATACTTTTGCTTGACACAAGGTGTCCAACTAGTTTGATTTCTTTTGCTCCAAGAGACACTTTCTTGGATTAAGTTTCAGTCTGCCTTGTTGGAGACACTCAGTCTTTTTATATGTTCATCAGATGTCTCTGAGAACACTATAATGTCATCTAAATAACAAAGACACATCGTCCACTTCAGGTGACGTAGAAGATTATCCATCATCCATTCAAAAGTTGCTGGTGCATTACACAAACCAAATGGCTTTACTTTAAACTCATATAGACTCTCAGGGGTGATGAATGCAGTTTTCTCATGATCAGCCTCATCTACTTGAATTTGCCAATATCCCAAGTACATGTCCATAGTTGAGAAAAACTTAGCCCCCTTCAGACAATCTCATGTATTGTCAATTCATGGAAGGAGGTAAACATCCTTTTTAGTTATCTTGTTAAGCTTCCTGTAATCAACACTAAAGTGCCACCTGCCACCCTTCTTCCTGACGAGGACCACTGGTGACAACCATGGGCTCTACGAAGGCTGAATGATGCCATTCTTCATCATTTTCTCTACCTCGTTGCGAATTATTTGACATTTTGTTGCCGACACACTGTATGCTCTCTGGCTTATTGGTTGATGGTCTCCAGTGCTAATCTGGTGCTTCACCATTGATTTGTCTAATTTGCTCTTCACCTATGGATTGAAGCATTCAGAGAACTCTTGAAGAATGGCAAGTAGCTTCTTCTCTTGTTCCTTAGTGACATCTGGTGATAGTCGAGCCAGAAGATCTTGTCTCATAGTGGTAGCACACAGTTGCTGTCATTGTAACATCCTCTTCTTCTTCTGTCTCCGATAGAGTGCGACCTGTTGAATATGGCTGAAACTCTAGTTTCTTGCCACATAAACGGTGGCTCTGTCGTGGCATGGTGGGAGCCACTTGTGTCTTCTATAATGGGTGCTATCACAAGGTCCAATGCCCAGCACCTCCACCAGAATAATGTCACATAGAAGGTGTAAGTGGATGAATGATGAACACTTACTTCACTTAACGAAGGTTTATTCAGCACTTGCACAAACAAGAGTGTGGAGCGAACTGCCTCCGACCAGAACACATGCCGTATATATACAGCTACCGAACATTCCAGTACAATGATTCTTGATATTTGTGGATACTTCTAGAATGTATTTGAACCGAATATAGAAATTAAAATTGTACAGTCCAGGTGAGTTTTGAACTCACGACCCTCCGTGCAACAGTTTAGTATCATAACCACTAACCCACGGTGCTACTCAGCTTGTCCTGTGACAATATTATGGCTGCATCTTGATAAAATGACAAATTGAGCAGGCATGTCCTCTCATTAATAGTTCTAGTCACAACACAGGTGTCTGTTGGCTTAATATTTGTGCTGTGTATCTGAAGTAAATTTCATAACACTCATGAATGGGCATCCAGAGGGTGTGCATTTTGCTAGAAAAAGGTATTTAAGATCATGTCAGTATATTCTGACAATACGGTAATTGGATGCACCCAGGGGTGGAACAAAGTCTAATAGCAGTTAGGAGAGAGAGGTAAGGATGTCTGTCATGCGTAGCCGGAAACCAGAGTTAGAGAAAATGTCTGTAGATGGTCCATTTCTGGCCACATCTTGCAGCCCAGTGTGATTTGTCCACCGCACTCCTCAATGGTCACTTAGACTCAACATGTGGGGACTAGTCAGCAAATGCATTTTATGGAAACAAACAACATCTGTGGAGATGATGATTCTTCTTGTCACAGAGGCCATAGCAGTTGGTATTTGATTCCCGAAAACAAAAATTCAAGCTGAAAAAATGTAAAATCAACAATAAATATCTGCAGTAACCCTAGACTGGCCACGTGACCCACACATACTTCCCCCTTCCATAGAAGGTGGAGTAACTATTGCTGGGGCCTTAATAGCTAAGCGTAACAACAATTTAAATTTTTTCATGATTTTCAAAATGCCTTACAAAGGCTTACAAGAGTTAATTCATTTTTATTGTGATACTGTTCTTTGCAGAGGCCTTTAGAAGTTGCTGAGCAATGTGGTTGTAGTGAGGTGGCATAGGTTGGTCACAGGGTGCCAAGCAGTGGGACTGTGAGGAAGTGGCAGAAATTTTCACAGCAGCCAGGCAGCATGAACAGCAAGTACAGGGACGGACTTTTCTGGATAACTCATATCAGTAGTACTAGCCTGGAGCCCTAGAGAGACGCTACAGATTTCTTACATGGAAAAACGCAAGGCCCACAACCAGCACCTAAAATCACATTAAAGTTAATTCCAACATTCTGATGAATGTGATTAGCTAACATACAATTCTACAAACAAATTCAGGGAACTACTCTTATGATATAAATTTAACCTCAAGTCATTCAAAATAGTAAATAAAAGAGTTATAGTGACCTCGCAGCACTGGGTATAAGTAGCAACAGGTGGTGAGATTTGCTAAGGACCAGACTGAAAGGAACAGAGTAAAAATTCAACTTCTTAAGGCTAAACTAAAATATATTGAGGCAAAAACTGAAATAATTAATTGTGAAATATAAAAAATACTTTTTACTTGCTTGCATTTAGATATTTCTGCATAACACGCTTGCCTGCTTCGGTTTACAGTGCCATTTTCAAATGCATGCTAGATGGAGATGATGATCATATGACATCTGGGGGTCAACCGTGAGCTTCCTGTTGTGAAATATTGTTATTATAATCATGTAGCTGTATAATAGATAATGTTTCATGATAACAAATGTTTGACAGCTATTTGACAGTTGTGGTCCTTAGATTCTCTAAACTAGCTGTGTGATTATATTAACAGTATTTCACAAAAGAAAGCCCATAGTTGGCCCCTGAATGCCACATGATTGTCAACTCCAGTTAGATGTGCATTTGAAAATTGCATTTTAAGCTGAAACATGCAAGCTTTTGTTGTGAAGAAATATCTAGATATAAGCAAATAAATATTATATTACAGCTATTGGAATTAACCTCTTACAAAAATGCTAGATATACTAGGCACCATCATAACAAGTGTCCCAGAACGAGTATAAAAATTACTCATAAAAACTTTTACTTCTCTAAATTGTAATATATAATTGAAAATAGAATCCGAGCAAGAAACCATCCCATCAGAATAAGTGAAGCTGATTCAGTGTGAATTAAGCAAAATTTAGTATGTGTGTGGCACATAGCTTCTTTTTGAAATAGTCACATTGTTCATGCATTAGAATTGTGAAAGCAGCTATGATTGACATAGGTACTAAAACTTGATCATTAACAGCCACACACATAAATTCATGCTATGATCAATTGGGAACATTCTTACTTTACTTTTTCATATCCAGAAAATTTATTTTAAAGTTTTTCAGTGCTCATTGAGAGTGTGTTTAAATTATGCTGTATTCTCATGTGCAGTTCTGTGGGATTCAGGATCTGAGAATCTGGCCACTGTATATAACTTTTCAAGTGGTGTAGGTTTCATGAATCTTGTTGTTAACCTGCATGTGTCATTCTATTGATTTTTTCAGCGTGTTCATCTGGACTATACAAAACATGTGTGTTCCACTGTGGAAAAGCAAAGTGATTGGGCAGTTCTTCTTAGTACAGTTGGTATGGTTCCTCATTTACTATTTCTAGTTTTCTCAACGTGTTGTTTCTGGCAGCAGCCTTCTGGCTGGTCTTCTCATGATGACATTTGTAAGTTGGTGATCTGTCCACCATAACACCCAGGTATGTTGATTCGTTTGTGTGTTCCAGATTGCTGTCTTTCCAGGTAATGTCCAGCTTTTTGTCTGTCTGTTTTGAGTGAAGATGGAAAGTGCTAACATGTGTCTACAAGGGGTTTGATTTGAGGGAATTCTCTCAGTAATATTCAGACAAGATGTTTTAGCAAGTTTTCCAATTATCCTTCTATCTCTCAAACCTCTTTTCTTGTGTAGTAATAGCCAGTTCACAAGCATACAAGAAATGGATATTAGGATCTGATGTTGGTTGATCATTTGTGTATACATTAATTAAAAGGGATGGCAGGACACTTCCCTGAGAAAGACCATTCTTTTGTTGATGGCCATCACCTGATAATACCTGCAGCATTACATAAAATTACCTGTTTTGTAATAGAAGTTCTGTACTTTTTGTGAGCTGATAGTCCTTAAATGTTTTGTAGAGTTTTTTCATGAGGATACTATGGCTGACAGTTCCATATGTAGAACTTAAGTCTACCAGAGCTACAAGTGTAACTTGTTTTGTTTCCAAACCATATCTCATTGTGTTCTGTACTTGAAAGGATTTGACTGATGCATGATTTTCTTGGTCTGAATCTAGAGTGGGTAATGAGCTTTTTCTCTGTGGTATTTACTATGTGATTTAAAATCGTTCATTCATACAGCTTTTACAGATGGCATAGGAGTGTTATTGGGCAGTAATTCTTTGGTCAGAAGAGTTGAGAACATAGATGCTTATGTCCACAGAAGGAACTCTCCTGTTACAGTAAAATAGGGGATTGACAAAAATAGCACGATAACATTAAGCAAATGTAATGTTAAACAGGTATTTTACCTCCCTGATATTTATCTTAAACTCTAAGAACAAAGTTTAATATTGCAAGCTCAACCATAGGGTGAAGTACAGGAAAAACCTGCCATAAAGAATTGCAAAACCATTTACAATATCCTTGTTTGTGTAGAAATCCCACCATTGTTCCTAATAGTAGTATGACCAAGAATGAAGAAACGGAAATTGGAGCATTACAGTGAGCATTGTTTCTTCCTGGTGTAAATTGGAGTGTCATGGGTGGAAGGTTTCTAATTATGATGTGTTCCACTCCATGTAGAATATGTTATCTGGATGCATATGTTTGCTGACTATGCATTATAAATAATTTGTGGTCACAGTTCCTGAAATTAATTACTGTTGTGGACCTTCTATGCAGGCCCACTAGATGCTGAGTGTGACTTCTCCATCTTTTGCAATGTGGTTGGGTACTGAAAGAGAGCTCTGATCTTTCCAAGCTACTAAATGAAGTAAACAGGTGTGCAGTAACTCTTCTGCATTTTATGCACAATGTTTTTCATGTACAGCTCCAGTTACAGTGATGGGTGAACCGAACGCTCTTACGTTGTAGCTCGTAACAAATGACAATATTCATTATGTACTCCTTTTATATTATAGGAAAGCATATAATTGAATGACATTTTTATTTATGTGCTATTTTGTTTTAGTCTGTTATGTAGATACAAGGATAGATCAACGTTGCACATGAACTGACATGAAAATGGCATACAGTATTTTAACACAATTTAAAATGTGTTAGTATAACTAAGTGTTATGGTGTTTTGGGGGGGGGGGGATATATAAAGAAAAATAGTAATAATTTTTAAAAGAAAGAAAAAAGTGCCATATGATACCATTTGACCATCTGGTGCACAGATATATGTTTATCCATAATCCAGAAGGCTCATGCTATTATTCTGTTGTACCATGCTGCATTGCAGGGTGTATAATTGTGGACTACCCCATTGTACAACAGTATACTGTGCTACACTACACCACACTACACAGCACTACACTACACTACATTACTTCACTTTGCCTCAGAACCAAGATATATCCTTCATTTGTCTGGAGAGTTAGCCCTTGGCATGATGAGGTGTAATTCAGGAGTCACAGGGGCTGTACTGCTGTTCCACCCAAGGTGTAGAGATTGGCAGATGGCTGTCAGGATTTCAGGAAATCCTTCCTGTTCCTCCCCGGGGTTCATCTCCTTGCAACTTACAGAAGGTTGTTGTAGATAGATGTTCCGCTGTGGTGCATTTTGCTGTCATGATGTATGGCTTCTTATTGCTTGTCTTTCAGCCATGTAGCTTGCAGTTCATAAACCGGTACTTCAGCTGTCAGTGAGTTCAGCTAATGCATCATTCCTTATTATGTTATAGACCATTGTATTACCATAGATGTTCCTGTTCTGATCTGTAACAACTTCTCTAATGGCACATCCCCAGACAATGTGGTCAGGGTGCCAGTTGCTCCACTTTCACAAGTGTCTTTTGGTCAGGTGAATACAGGGTTATAAATACAAAATCAAATAGGGGTAATGCAGGAGTAGGTTTAATAATGAATAAAAAAATAGGAATGCAGGTAACCTACTACAAACAGCATAGTGAACGCATTATTGTGGCCAAGATAGACACAAAGCCCATGCTACAGTAGTGCAAGTTTGTATGCCAACTAGCTCTGCAGATGACGAAGAAATTGATGAAATGTATGATGAGATAAAAGAAATTATTCAGATAGTGAAGGGAGACGAAAATTTAATAGTCATGGGTGACTGGAATTCGATCGTAGGAAAAGAAAGAGAAGGAAACGTAGTAGGGTGAGAAATGAAAGAGGAAGCCGCCTGGTAGAATTTTGCACAGAGCATAACTTAATCATAGCTAACACTTGGTTCAAGAATCATGAAAAAAGGTTGTATACATGGAAGAAGCCTGCAGATACTAGAAGGTATCAGATAGATTATATAGATTATATAATGGCAAGACAGAGATTTAGGAACCAGGTTTTAAATTGTAAGACATTTCCAGGGGCAGATGTGGACTCTGACCACAGTGTATTGGTTATGAACTGTAGATTAAAACTGAAGAAACTGCAAAAAGATGGGAATTTAAGGAGATGGGACCTGGATAAACTGACTAAACTAGAGGTTGTACAGAGTTGCAGGGAGAGGATAAGGGAACAATTGACAGGAATGGGGGAAAGAAATACAGTAGAAGAAGAATGGGTAGCTCTGAGGGATGAAGTAGTGAAGGCAGCAGAGGATCAAGTAGGTAAAAAGACGAGGGCTAATAGAAATCCTTGGGTAACAGAAGAAATATTGAATTTAATTGATGAAAGGAGAAAATATAAAAATGCAGTAAATGAAGCAGGCAAAAAGGAATACAAACGTCTCAAAATTGAGATCGACAGGAAGTGCAAAATGGCTAAGCAGGGATGGCTAGAGGACAAATGTAAGGATGTAGAGGCTTATCTCACTAGGGGTAAGATAGATACTGCCTACAGAAAAATTTAAGAGACCTATGGAGAAAAGAGAACCACTTGCATGAATATCAAGAGCTGCGATGGAAACCCAGTTCTAAGCAAAGAAGGGAAAGCAGAGAGGTGGAAGGAGTATATAGAGGGCCTATACAAGGGCGATGTACTTGAGGACAATATTATGGAAATCGAAGAGCATGAAGATGAAGATGAAATGGGAGATATGATACTGCATGAAGAGTTTGACAGAGCACTGAAAGACCTAAGTCAAAACATGGTCCCGGGAGTAGACAACATTCCATTAGAACTACTGACAGCCTTGGGACAGCCAGTCCTGACAAAATTCTACCATCTGGTGAGCAAGACATATGAGACAGGCGAAATACCCTCAGACTTCAAGAAGAATATAATAATTCCAATCCCAAAGAAAGCAGGTGTTGACAGATGTGAAAATTACCGAACTATTAGTTTAATGTAATGGCTGCAAAATACTAATGCAAATTCTTTACAAATGAATGGAAAAACTGGTAGAAGCCAACCTTGGGGAAGATCAGTTTGGATTCTGTAGAAATATTGGAACTTGTGAGGCAATGCTGACCCTACGACTTACCTTAGAAAATTAATTAAGGAAAGGCAAACCTACGTTTCTAGCATTTGTAGACTTAGAAAGCTTTTGACAATATTGACTGGAATACTCTCTTTCAAATTCTAAAGGTGGCAGGGGTAAAATACAGGGAGCGAAAGACTATTTACAATTTGTACAGGAACCAGGTGGCAGTTATAAGAGTAAAGGGACATGAAAGGGAAGCAGTGGTTGGGAAGGGAGTGAGACAGGGTTGTAGCCTCTCCCCGATGTTATTCAATCTGTATATTGAGCAAGCAGTAAAGGAAACAAAAGAAAAATTTGGAAATTCGGAGTAGGTATTAAAATGCATGGAGAAGAAATAAAAACTTTGAGGTTCACCGATGACATTGTAATTCTGTCAGAGACAGCAAAGGATTTGGAAGAGCAGTTGAACGGAATGGACAGTGTGTTGAAAGGAGGATGTAAGGTGAACATCAACAAAAGCAAAACAAGGATTATGGAATGTAGTTGAATTAAGTTGGGTGATGCTGAGGGAATTAGTTAAGGAAATGAGACACTCAAAGTAGTAAAGGAGTTTTACTATTTTGGGAGCAAAATAACTGGTGATGGTAGAATTAGAGAGGATATAAAATGTAGACTGGCAATGGAAAGGAAAGTGTTTCTGAAGAAGAGAAATTTGTTAACATCGAGTATAGATTTAAGTGTCCGGAAGTCGTTTCTGAAAGTATTTGTATGGAGTGCTGCCATGTATGGAAGTGAAACATGGACGATAAATAGTTTGGACAAGAAGAGAATAGAAGCTTTTGAAATGTGGTGCTACAGAAGAATGCTGAAGATTAGATGGGTAGATCACATAACTAATGAGGAGGTGTTGAATAGAATTGGGGAGAAGAGGAGTTTGTGGCACAACTTGACTAGAATAAGGGATCAGTTGGTAGGACATGTTCTGAGGCATCAAGGGATCATCAATTTAGTATAGGAGGGCAGCGTGGAGGATAAAGGTCGTAGAGGGACACCAAGAGATGAATACACTAAGCAGATTCAGAAGGATGTGGGTTGCAGTGGGTACTGGGAGATGAAGAAGCCTGCACAGGATAGAGTAACATAGAGAGCTGCATCAAACCAGTCTCAGGACTGAAGACCACCACAACAACAACATGTGATTAATTGTTGTATATTTAGTAAGTAGCAGGAATATGTGGACCATGTCATGACAGGTTGAGAACAGCTACTTTGGTAGGAAGAAAGTATGACATTCTGGATGTTTCTTTTATTTTATGAATGAACTGGTAAGTTTTGCCTCCAAGTTTCTGCCCTATCCCAGATTTCTCTCCATTCCCTATCAACGTGTGCCTTTGTTTCTTCATTGAATGTGGCTCTTGTGACCAGTATCTCCTTAACCTTACCATAGTCTACATCATGTAGATGAAGATAGTCTCCACTTTTAAGTCAACATAGTGCACATTACTTTCTTATGGCTATGTCCAGAGGTAGCAAGCCTAGTATAACCAGAAGTGCCTCAGTTGGTGTTGTTCTATATGTGTCTGCCAGTGGCAGGAGTACACTTCTCCGTGCTTGCAGTAGAGCCTGTGTGCTTTCCTTACATTTCTGTCTGTATGAACCGTAATGCTTGACCTACAGCTTACAATAGCAATTAAGACTGTGTTTTGGTGTGTTCTTATTGCAGTGTAGCGGTACTACCATTTTGGATAGGAAAAGTCAGTTTTGGCGCAATATTTCTGAGCGCCCAAGTTCCAGCCAGGCGCGGGCCTGTTCACAGTGAGTTATGCTCACCAGCAGTTGTGAAGTAAAATAAGAGGCCACAGGGGCGTAGAACCGCTGGGAAAAGTACACACAGTGGTTTGCATGGCGCAAGTCACAGGCAGAAGGAGCCCACTGGCCAACCTAAGTGTTATGAGCATGTGACGCAGAGCAGCTTGTTTAGCAAAACAGAGGTGCACAACCATATATAAATAGGTGACGGTCCTCTAACAATGCATTCAAGTGTGGCAGCCCTCCTGGACGGCGGGGCGTGTCACACCACTGGCTACACACGGCAGCAGATGGGGTGCCAGCATTCCAGTCCACGGTGGGTCTCTGGTTCAACACTCTGAGGCTGACGCGGGGTCCGTAGCCAGCCAGCGGTGGGCCATTCCATGGCTTGCTACTGCGGGCAGTAGTCTTGGCTCCCAACAAACATTGGAGCTGTCCAGGGCGAGGGCTGCAGATTCAGCTGCCGGATTGGAGGCACTTGTTGCCATGACCCAAGTCATGCCGGTGAGGACGCACGGCGTGGGCCACCTTGCAGTTGTCAGCGGGTGGTGCTGAGGCAGTGCTGGACGAAGGCTGCTGAGCTGGCTGACGGCACAGCCCTGATGTCCTCATATCACCACGGCCGTACAAGGCCGACACATTAGCAGAGCGCTTGACGGGTCGCTGAGGTGGGGTCCTCAGCATTGCGGGACCCGGTGACACAGACCGAGGGGAACCCGGCACTGTAGTTGGAAACAATAAATCATTTGGAAAGCTTGGTCGAGTCTTAATACGGTGCCTTCTACCTCTTCCCGCTAAATTTGATGTTGCTGTTACAACAGAAGTTGTTACTACATTTGGTGTCAGAATAGCTGGCGTTGTCTGTATAGTAAGGCATTCAAGCCCGCCGCCTGCGTTACAGTCACAAGATGTGGTGAGTTTTGACCATTTTTCTTTTGAGTGTTGGACATTTTCTTTCTTTTTTGTGTTTTTTGAGTATGGCTCTTGGCAGGCCATTGTAGATGTCTTGCGTGGGCATAGTATTTTTTGTTGTCAGAGTAAGTGTTAATGTATTTGAGGCAGAAAGATTTATTATTATTTTTTTGTGGCATTTAATTACTTTTTTACTGGTTAGAATATGATGTTAGTGAGTACGATGATACTATGGTGTGGGGAGTTATGTTATTTTTGAACTTAATTGTTTTGTTTTGGGATTAACAGGGAACAAAAGCAACACAATGTCAGAGTCAGGAAAGCGAGATGTGTTGGTGACAGAAGCAGTACGGATTTTGTTGGAAAAGGTAGCACAGTCGACAGCAGACACTATGCAGTTGAGGAGTGAATTAACATCTAGAAGTGAGCGAGATACCACATCGGGTCAGTCATTGTTGCCTAGGGTGCCGCAGCAGGAGATTGATCCAGCTGCCGTGAGTTTGGTTATTCCATTTTCTGGCAAGGCATCTGAGGATGTGTGTTCATTTGTGGAGGACTGGGAAACTTCAGCTGTGCTGAATGGTTGGTTGGGTGAACAGTTGTTACATGTAGCCAACATTAGATTGACAGGTGAAGCAAAGACATATGTAAAGATGTTCTGAGGCCTTAAGGAAGGCAGGACAGTCTAAGCAGTTGAAGGAGAGGCTTTTACAAAGGTACAAGAAACAGAATAGCGCTTGGTACTTTAGGGAGAGGTTGGATACAATGACAAAGAGACTGGGGGATATGGTAGAGAAATTTGCTGACAGAATAAGAGAAATTAAAGAGTACACTTACGAGTTGGGTCAGAGCGATGAAGTGAATGATGTTCTGTTGCAGGAGGCCACCGAGCAAAGGCCACTTGATGTATTTTTGAGGGGGTTACTGGCGCATATGTTACAGAAAGTGCGTGAAGGGACTCCGAAAGATTTGTATTCGGCCATTCAGCTGGCAATCCAGTGTGAGGAAATAGACGTGGCAACAGGGGTACGTGATAGACAAGCAGTGTTTACAGTGGGTATAAAATGTTATAGGTGTGTTCGTACAGGATATGTGCAGAGACAATGTACCAAGTCACTGAGGAATAGAGGAAGAGATGGAAATCAGCAGCATGGAGAATGGAGAAGTGGAGTTAGTAGAGGTAGTAGAGGTGGACAATCGTTAAATGGCAGAGGGGGCCCAAGACCCACCTAAGGGAGCTCTCGTTTAATTTCAATGCTAAAAATACGTATGCAGAGGTGGAATGTTCAGTGGTAGGATCAATAGGAACTAAAAAGTGTAAGATTTTTTTGGACACAGGGGCGCAAGTGTCAGTAGCTACTTAGAGTTTAATGGGAAGAAGGAAGTTAGACCCACCATGTTATAGGTTACGTGGAGTGGGGGATCAGGAGGTCACACCTTAGGGGTCAGTGACTGTTGACTTTCAGATAGGGAAAGTCTGATTTTGATGTATGCATGGAGTAGTACCATGGATAAGCAAGGGCTACAACATTATCCTAGGAGCAGCTTTCTTTCATCAACATCATGCCAAAACTGACCTTGGACAATGAACTGTGGAACTTTGTGGAATGTTATTACAGTTAGGGGAAACTGTTCTTGATGCAGAGCTGTCATGAGGGGCATTCAACGTAATGAACAAACCAATTGAACCACGTACGTTAGCATTAAGGCTTAATTCACATGAGTATGTGTCTGGTGGCTCCAGGAAGTCACTTTGAGTAAGTGTGGAGTCGAATCTACCTGTGTGTACAGTATGTGTCATTGAACCATTGGAGGATAATGAAGTTTTGGGTCCATTGGGTTGTTTTGTGAAACGTAGTATTGCACCCATACAGGAGGGGAATGACGGGCAAGTAGTTCACATGAACATGGATAATCTTAGCGCTGTAGATGCTAATTTGAGAAAAGGAGTTTTGTAGTAGCAAATTTGGATGTGCCAGATGACGAAGACTGTTGTTCGAGAGGTAGGCAAAGCGATCAACCACTAACTGCCATTAGAACTGCATTGCATGACAAAATTAAGCATTTGAAAGGAGGAGAAAGGGAGCATATGGAAGAATTATTGTGAGAATTTAAGGATTTGTTTTTTCCACAAGGGCCATTGCCAGCAACTCCATTAGTTCAACATAGGATACCAACAGGGAATGAAGCACCTGTCTACTATAAAACATACAGAATATTGAGGTATTTGCAGCTGATTGTGGAGGATTTCGTTGATCACCATCTTGCGGATAGTATTATAGAGCATATTAATAGTTGTTGGGGAGCAGGCATTTTCGTTGTGCCTAAAAAATCTATGGATGGAACTAAGAAATACAGGTTCTGTCATGACTACCGATACCTCAATAATAAGACAGTAATGGACGTGTACCCCATTCCAAACATATCGGAGACTTGGTATCACTTAAGACAGTGCCAGTACTTTTCTATGATGGATTTGACAAGTGGTTATCATCAGTTAGAGGTGGCTCAAGAGGATCATCCAAAAACTGCGTTCTCTACTCCTGGAGGCCATTACCAATGCATCAGAATGCCATTTGTATTGAAAAATGCTCTGGCAACATTTCAGAGGGTGCTAGACAGTGTCTTGAGGGGTTTGAAACCACGGCAGTGTCTTGTCTGTTTGGATGACATTATAGTGTTTTCAAGTAGTATGGAGCAACATAGACAGTGGTTAAGGGAAGTCTCTATGAGGTTAAGAGCAGCTCATTTGATGCTGAGCCTGGAGAAGTATCGTTTTGCATTAGAAGAAGTAAAATATTTGGGCCATATTATCAGTAAGGATGGAGTGTGAATAGATCTGAGGTTGGTACAGGCTGTAAGGGATTTTTGAGAGCCGAAAACAGTTAAGGAAGTGCAATCATTTATCGGAATTCACAGTGTCTATTGAAAGTTCATGAAGAGTTTTGCAGATTTAGCACAGCCGTTGATTCGATTTTTATGGAAGGGTGTGAAATTTGAGTGGACAGAAGAGTGTCAGAAAGCATTTGACACACTGAAAGAAGTGTTAACATCAAGTCCAGTTATTGTGTTTCCAGATTTTGAAAAGTAATATATTCTAGCATGCAATGCATTGAATCAAGCATTAGGGTGTGTTCTTAGTCAGGAAATTGATGAGAAAGAACATCCAGTAACCTATGCATTGAGGCAGTTGAATGCAGCATAGAGGAATTACTCAACTACAGAGAGGGAGATGCTTAGTGTAACCTTTAGAATCACATATTTTAAATGGTATTTATATGGGAGAAGCTTTTGTGTAGTGACAGATCATGTTGTGTTCAAGTGGTTGCTGGGGTTGAAGGATCCGTCCACTAGACTCGCTAGGTCAGCTATGAGGCTTAGTAATTTGACTATGAGGTGGTGCACAAGCCTGGGAAGAATCACGGTAATGCCCAATGCACTAAGTAGGAAAGTGGCAAAACTAGAAGTTATAGGTTATGACCTAGAGGTATGGCAAGAATTACAGGACGTGGACAATGATTCTAAATTGTATCAGACACAGCCACAATTTAATATATACAACGGTCTTCTGTGCAGGGAAACAAAGTCAGGACCAAGTGTAGTAGTGCCAGCGAAACTGAGAGATGAGGTTTTAAAGGAATCAAATGATCATGTGTTATCTGGTCATGGAGGGTGTAAAGCGATGAATAGGAGAGTGGCAGAGAGGTATTGGTGGAGAGGTAGGAAAGTAGATGTGGATCAGTGTGTCAAGAATTTTATACCATGTGTGCAGAGAGCAGATTTGAGTCGTAAACAGATACAGCTACAACGATTGCCGGAAGCAACAAGCCCATTCTCTATGTTGGGGATTGATGTCTTAGGATCTTTCAGGTGAACACCATCAAGGAACAGATTCGTTCTGACGATAATGTTGTTGTTGTTGTGGTCTTCAGTCCTGAGACTGGTCAATTGGGAAGATGCTGAGATTTTATGTGGATTCTCATCAACATTGGTGGGACGAGTATTTGAAGCATATTGTATGTGCATGTAATGCAAAAATCCATACAAATACCTGTTTGTCTCCATATGAGGTAGTGTATGCGCAAAAAATGCCATCACCATTTGATTTAGTGAGGCTACAGAAAGGAAGGATTGGTGAATCTACACGTCAATTTGCGAGAACAATTTGGTATGTTTGGAACAGGTACAAAAGGTGGATACGAGGGCTTTGGAAAGGCAGGAGGATGCAGTGAAGTGGAAAGGAAATTTAGTGCAATATAGAGTGGGGCAATGGGTAATGGTGTCGAGCCCCATATGCAGAAAGGGAAAATGAAGAAGTTCCTCATGAGGTATCAAGGGCCCTACCAAGTTGTTGAAACCATATCCCCCATTAATGTTAAGCTTCAGCTGCCAACTAGATCAATTATAGTACACATTGGGTGGCTACGGCAATTTAAAGGTTGCCCAGATGTGATTCCAGGCATGCCACAGGAAGGAAAGAGGAAGAAAGAGAGAGTGAAGAGAGGTGTACAGTGCAGAGGAAATCAGGAAGACAGAATACAGCATCAGTTACCATATGTTTTGTGATCCAGAAATTAGTAGAGTATTGGTAATTTTTGTTTTGTGTTATGTATCATTGGCTTTTGTAGATTAATTAGGGTATTGTATTTTCACATGTTGTGTGTGTTTTCGAGTATTGTGAGCATACTGGGGAGAGCAGTCTTTTTGAAGAGGGAGGAATGATGATGGTGGTCACTATCCTCAGGTCACTGAACAGGGGAATGTTGAGCAAGTGGTAGAAGTAAAAACCTGAGGAGGTATTGCTGATCTTGGCAGTTAACAGCTGGTATGTTGAGATGACAAGGGAGGAATTACGAAGTTGCCATAGAGGGAAGGTAATGGTATGTCCAGCAAGGATTGTGAGCACCTATCCAGACATGTGCCTGGTGCAGTTATTTTTAGCCAGGAGGAAAGAAATAGACTGTCTAAGGGACATCATGGAGCCAAAATTGAGTTAGCAATGGGTTGGGATGCATTGGATCTTCTCCACCTATGAAAAAATAATAGTAGTAGCAAGTTGTTTTGAGTAGGGAGTATTTGCCAAAGTGAAATGTATAGAGCTCGAGGGAAGCAGAATTTTAATCAGTGGAATTGCATGTAATATGATAGGACCAACCTTCCGCCTGCCAGTGTCAATTTGAGGAGTCACGCAATTGAGTGTTACGCAGCTGTAGCTGTACTGGCCAGAAGCCACTTTAAGAGTTTTGCCAAGGCAGAATATGACCTTGTTAAATCAAACTCTGGAGCCAGGTCTGTTGAGATCCATAAACCAGTTCATTTTAGAGCAAGAGGGGTGCATATCAGCCAAACAGCTTGTGCAACATGTCGCTCAGTATAGGGAAAGGGAGCGGCAAATAACAATTATTTTGAACACCTCTGTGCCAAGTGTCTTTGCAGCCTTAACTTTGTTATGTGTTGTTTTCATTCTGATCAGGCGGAGAGCCAATTCCAAGAGGGAACCAAGGGTAGTCCAAGTCCCAGTGGATTGGATACAGAGGGTGTGAGACAAATAGGTAAGGGTTTGATCGAACAGTGGTCATCCAGTAAGGAATTTTTATGTTTCATGTCATGAGTTTTAAGGAGCACAAGACCACATTTAAGGTTTCTAAAAGTAAGGAAATATGTCATAGGTGGCGACCCAAACAAGTTAAGGGTTAGTTAAAGGTTCACCTGGGGACTGGGTCTTTCCGAAGGGGGAATAATGTAGCGGCACTACCATTTTGAATAGGAAAAGTCAGTTTTGGTGCAATATTTCTGAGTGCACAAGTTACAGCCAGGCGTGGGCCTGTTTACAGTGAGTTATGCTCACCAGCAGTTGTAAAGCAAAATAGAGGCCATGGGGTCGCAGAACCAGTGGGAAAATTACACGCAGTGGTTTGCATGGCGCAAGTCACAGGCAGAAGGGGCCCACTGGCCAACCTAAGTGTTATGAGTATGTGACACGGAGTGGCACATTTAGTAAAACAGAGGCTCACAGCCAGATATAAAAAGGTGCCAGTTCACCAACAAAGCATTCAAGTGTGGCAGCTCTCCTGGAAGGCAGGGCATGTCACACCACCAGCTACACCTGGCAGCAGATGGGGTGCCAGCATTCCAGTCCACAGTGGGTCGCTGGTTCGACCCTCCGAGGCTGATGCGGGTTCCATAGCCAGCTAGCGGTGGGCCATTCCATGGCTTGCTACCAGGGGCATGTGTCTTGGCTCCCAAAACCCACCGGAGACGTCCAGGGCGAGGGCCGCAAATTCAGCTGCTGGATTGCAGGCACTTGTTGTTGCCATGACCCAAGCCATGCCAGCAAGGACACATGGCATGGGACACCTTGCAGTTGTCAGCAGGTGGTGCTGAGACAGTGCTGGACAGAGGCTGCTGAGTCGGGTGCCGGCGCAGCCCTGATGTCATCATATCCCCGTGGCCGTACAAGGCCGACACATTAGCAGAGCGCTTGATGGGTCACTGAGGTGGGGTCCTCAGCTTTGCAGGACCCGGTGATGCAGACCAAGGGGAACGTGGCACTGTAGTTGGAAACAATAAATCACTTGGAAAGCTCATATGAGTCTTAATACAGTGCCTTATACCTCTTCCTGCTATATTTGGTGTTGCTTTTACATTCGGTGTCAGAAGTTGCTACTACAGCAGTTAGTGGCAGCTGAAAACTTCTGTGGCCAGTTGTTGCCATTTTGTTCATGATTTTAATGCCTCTCTGGCAGATGATTTGTGCTATGGTGTAAAGTCAAGTGTTGGCACGCCAGTTGGGAACGATAGAGCAGAGAGGGCTGTGCGAAGACATCAGCCAATCAGATGCTGATTGTCCCCTCTCCAGGATGACAATGCAACAGCAGCGGCACATATATGAAGAGGACATAAGTGCCATGCCCAACTGATCACAGCCTAGTTGAACAGCGTCATCAAGAGTAGGCACTTGTATAGCAGTGACTTAGGAATTGTATACACTGAAGAAGTTTGTTTATTTTGTCTGTCGCCGTTTGCTTGCGACACATGTGATTTGCTTGAATTGTTGTCTAGTGATCCATGAAAGCACATTTCCTAGACATCCCATAGTCGACGACTAGGCACAATTTAACAGTTATATGTGCGCATGAAAGTTTTGCTTTTTGTTGTAAAGTCCAAGGTACCTTTATTCAGTGTGACCCAAAATCCATTAACATTTGAAAATTGAATACTTCATAGAATAATGCAGCTAGAGAGATAAAAATTGACACTATGGTTGAAACAATATGGGGTTTCATTGAAACCAAAACAAGTGCACAAAATGACCAACAGATGGTGCTTCATATGATACAAAACAGTAATTAGCACACCAGTTGATGTTTAACAAAGACAATGAGCTTCAGAACAAAGGCTGATCATGTCAGCTGTCATTCATCAGCGATACCTGTTGTCAAGGGACAATGTTGTGAATAGCACTGTGCAGCATAGCAGTAGGTATGGTGAGAAATAGCAATTGGATGTTGTCTTTTATCATCCCATTGAACAATTATAGTAGACTTGTGAAATCAGGAACTCCACAATCAATAACCACACAAATTGAGGTCTGTGGACCAGGGAGGTGAAGCATGATTAAAGTGGTGGCCCAGCATGCAGTCTTCACCAAATGACGTGCACAAGAGATCTTTCACATGTGTAGAAATATGGGGTGGAAAATGATCCTGCATAAAAGCTGTACCTTTCAGCAGGTGTTTATCAGCCAGGCTAAGTATGATACAATTTTATGACATATTGGCATACCTCGTACAAGTCACACTGACTTTTTATGCATGCTTCTTGCATGGCGTCCTGTATGTGTTGCTGTCCAGTGCCATCTGTTGGCTGCTTTTTGCTCTCGTTTCTGGCTTCGGTAAAACACGGTGTCATTTTAGATGTCTGTGTCAAGTTTTACCTCTTTATCTACATTATTCCATGAAGTAGTGCATTTTCAGATGTTAACAGACTTTTGAGCCAACCTGTACGTCTTCTCTTTTCACAGGTTGGTCATTTATTCTGATTAAGTGGTTTCTAATTCTTGATAATGTTTTTTTTAGTGACACATAAACTATTTTGTATGCTGCTATTGCTAGTTTTTTTCTGTACACCAGTTACTTAGTCTTTCAGGCACTATTCTACTATTTTCCTTTAATTTAGACCTTAAGTTGGTAGGTACTAGAATTACCAGAACTTCTACATTGGTGATGCAGCCTCTAGTGTTTTGTTACAATCTGAAGCTGGTTCAGTAATGGCTCTATGCCAACATACCAGAATTCAGGCCCATAGACAGATCCCTCTGGGCAGCCGTTGATGTTTTTCATGATTTTCTTTCCAGTGCATTTTAATTGCTACTTGCTGTCTCTGCAATAATCTTGCAGGCTGTTATAGAGACACCTAGCACAGTTCATGTTTAAATATCGTATGCTACCACAAATTACCAAGTGCCCCATCTGTATAAATCATTATGCCTATAATGTACTTGTCATCTGAGGTGTCCATAATATTCATTGTATGCCCAGTGGATTTTCATTTCCTGAAACTGTACCGCAGAGGGCTGATGCCTATTACCTATCTGTGGTCCCTCAGCTGGCAGTGCAGAAGCTTTTCCTGTACTTTGGCTTGAATAGTTAACAAACAAATTGGCTTGTAACATTTTAGTTCTAATGGGTTTTTGTCACCCCCTTTTTTTAGTGTAATGATTTTAAAGATTTACCAGATTCTGGACATCTGTCTCTGCAAAAGACATTCGTTCGAAAACACTGTTTTATATGGTACAGTTTGATCCTCTAGCTGATGCGTCACTCCTGCCAGAATTCTGTCAGGCCCCGGTGCTTTCTTCTTGTTTAACTCCATTATTGCAGCCTAACTTCCTACTGGGCAAATGGCATCACAACACTATTATTCACATGCTGCTCTAGTAATTCAGGCCAAAGATACTGATGGTATTGTGTATCCTCCATTGTCATATTTTCCAGTGGCAGAGCTCTGAGTAGGTACTGCACTGATGTCTCCCAGTTGTCATCATCATGGATGATGACAACCGTACGCACAGCCATGCCTTACCGTCGCAGAAGATATTCAAGGAGGAATCGACTACCAGTTTACAAGAATGTAGACACTTTTGATATTGCACCAAAGCCTACAGGACAACAGCAACTACTAGGAGGACCTATTACTTTTGTAGGGTGTAAGATTAATTTTTCTTGCACTACTACAGAGGTAGTTAGTGGCTACTGATAACAAGCGTAGTATGGCAATAGTCAACCATGAATTACCACTAACTACCTCTGTAGTAGTACAAGAAAAATTAATCTTACACCCTACAAAAGTAATAGGTCCTCCTAGTAGTTGCTGTTGTCCTGTAGGCTTAGGTGTAATATCAAAAGTGTCTACATTCTTGTAAACTGGTAGTCGATTCCTCCTTGAATATCTTCTGCGACGGTAAGGCATGGCTGTGTGTACGGTGCGGCTGCCTCGAGTCGAATGAACATGCTGTTGCCTCACGAGCGAGACTGGGCCCCCTCCAGCGGATGTGGCTACTGATAACAAGCGATAAGCCATTTACTGCAGAAAGTGTTATTGAGGACTTTTCGGAAGAGAATCCAGTTGGAATTGAGAGTAGTAATAAATGTTTAAAATGGAAGATTTATTTCAGAATTGTAACAATGATGCTCATATTAATGGTTTTTGTGGGAGACGTGATTGTATATTTGAGCCTATTGATTGTGATATTTCATCTAGCCAAGTATGTTCCGGTATTGGACTTAGTGTGCCTATTAGCAGGTTTGGTGCTCCTCCACATGTAAGCGAAACCGTTGTCGACTCTGGTGAGGGGAGGGTGGGGGGGGGGGGCGTGTTGATACAGCTACTGAAGCATCTTTATCTTCTAAAGGGTGCGGGAGTTCCGACTCCTGGGGAGGTGGGTGGGTTATATTGCATGGCTGTGTGCTGTAGTTATGCAACGCTGCGCAAGGCGGGTGACCTTGAAAGGGACTTAGTCGCTGGCGCTGTGCTGCGCCGGATCGCGCTCTAGTTTTAACAGAGCGTGATACGCTGCGAAAAACATGACATCCGGTTACGCCCATCGGGTTGCTCGTGCGCGCGCCGTCAGGCGCGCGCTTATCGCTTGTTATCAGTAGCCACATCCGCTGGAGGGGGCCCAGTCTCGCTCGTGAGGCAACAGCATGTTCATTCGACTCGAGGCAGCCGCACCGTACGCACAGCCATGCCTTACCGTCGCAGAAGATATTCAAGGATAATACAGTAGATGATGTTTTTTGCAAGTTTATATGGGAAACCCCAAATATCTGTTACCATTTGGCCCTTGGTATATGCCTCCCATTTTTCTACTCTTGTCTGGTGTAATAGTTCTTTATATTATTGTTTGCCTGTTTGATAGAAATTTAGCACGGTAAATGATAACAGCCAAACAGTTGTAGGATAAAGATGTATTAAAATCCTTGACCACAGTTTCGGTATATCTAAATATACCTTCATCAGAAGTGAAATACACCTGAACAGGAAGACACCTTTATTAGCAAAAACTTAGCACCGTAACTGAGAAAGAAAAAACAGTTATAGCTTAAGTAACTGTAAAATTACCAAAGTATTACAAGCACAAAATCTTATAGTCACTTACTAAAATCACATCCTGCAGTGGAGATACATAAAACAATCGTGCCGAAGGTGTCGTCAGTAGTTAAAACATCATCTCCATTTATACATATAATTATGAACAGAGGGTCGATGCGAACACAGCATAGCATCAGTACTTCGCCTGTGAACTAGCGTGAAGAGGGTGTGAAAGCCATAGGGCAGACAGTTTCACCGAGAGAGGGCACTTGTGGTATGCGCGAGACACTCGCGCACATTGAAACCCATGAATACATACACATGCGCATCAAAATTATTAAAAGTTGTGCTATTTCAAACCTTCTGTCTTAATAAATAAAACATATCAGAAGCATATCAAAACAACTACCTACAATAGAAAATAGAAAATATGAAACCAATTTACCTGTGTCCTAGTGTCAAGCAGATTAATCTTGTGCTACAGAACACATCTAACGAGAGAGGGCACTAGTGTTATGTGTGATTCTAGGCGCTGCAGTCCAGATCTGCGGGACTGCTACGGTCGCAGGTTCGAATCCTGCCTCGGGCATGGATGTGTGTGATCTCCTTAGGTTAGTTAGGTTTAAGTACTGATGACCTAAGATGTTAAGTCCCATAGTGCTCAGAGCCATTTGTTATGTGTGAGAATCTCACATAACTTAAAAGGGTAAAATACATACTAGTGAAAACAACCAAAATGTTAAAGTAAAACGAAACCATCTGTCATTGTGAATAAAAACATAACACAGTCATTTAACCACACATACACATCAAAAGCCACAAACAGCAAACTTCAAAAATACGTAAAATCCCAACAAGACAGGAAAGGCCCATCTCACCAGCATTAACAGGCAAGATAACTAACTTCTAGTCAGCCAGACTATATTACATTAGGGTAAGGAGGGATTTGAAACTATCTAAGCTGCACCTGTTCATTAAGAATAAAACCATCTTTTTGAGACAGATGCTTGAAAATCTCTAATTTTTCGAGCAGGTCCAGTTTGTAACTCTTACTCACTTTGTGAAGCAATTCTACGTCATCTAGTTTACGTGGCGTATGCTGTAAGAGCTATAGATGTTCAGCAAACATGGAATTATACACGTTTTCCCCATTTTTACCTAGCACGTATTCTTTATACCTTACTTAAATGGGTCTACCTGTCTGTCCAATGTAATAGTTTGGGCAGTCGTTACAAGTAATTTTGTTAACTCTGGATTTAGTGCCAAGTTCTTCCCGTGCCCCAGTAGTATGAATCACTCTTTGTTTCAGGCTATTATTTACGGAAAAGGCAACTCTGTAACCATATTGTTTCTGTAGAAGTCTCCTTATCTTATATGATACATTCCCCAAAAAGGAATAGAAATAAAGTTATTACCCTCACTCTCTTTCGCCCTGTTATCTCCTAAGGTTGAACATTTTACAGCTGTTTTTTTCCTAACAATTTGGTCAATTAACTTAGGGTCATATCCATTGTTAGTAGCTATTGATTTTACTGAAGATATTTCTTTTTCTAAACAATCCTGTTCTAAAGGTGTGCCCACAGCACGATGAACTGCAGAATGAAAGAAGGCGATTTTGTGAGTGTGAAGATGACGAGAATCTGCTGGGATAATATTATCAGAAAAAGTATTTTTATGAAAAATATTGAAGTTAATAGTGTTGTCAAATAGCTTAAGTTTTAAATTGAGAAAATGGAGTTCTCACTCACTGTTTTACATCTTTTTTGTGAAATTCATTTTCTCATGAAAACTGTTAAAAACATGAAACATTAGTTGTAGATCTTGGTCACTCCCTTGAAATATTATGAGTATCTCATCAACATAACAAGCATAGAAAGAAATCATATTACCCAACACAGGATTATTATTGAAAAAATTTTCTTCTAACACATTCACAAAGATGCCTGCCAAGATACCAGCTAACGGGCAACCCATGGCTAAGCTGAATGGTTGCTCATACATTTTGGCATTAAACTGAAAGTAATTATAATTGAGTACAACCTGCAATAGTGACATAAGTTCTGACAGTTGCAACTCACTTAAAGTTGTATGTTGTCGAATGTTATTTTCAATAATTTTAAGAGTGATATCCACCAGAACATCAGTGTATAAACTTACAACATCGAAAGAAACCAAACGAGAGGAGGAAGTGATATCTAGCACTTTTAGCTTGTTTATTACCTCAGCACTATTTTTAACAGAATAATTATATTAAAAAACGAACATTTCTTTAATTTTAGTGTGTAAGAATCTCGCTAAGTTTTTGCTAATGAAGGTGTCTTCCTGTTCAGGTGTATGTTACTTCTGATGAAGGTATATTTAGATATACCGAAACTGTGGTCAAGGATTTTAATGAATCTTTATTCTGAAACTGTTTGGCTGTAATCATTTACCAGGAAGAATTTCAACAGTGACCGTTTCAGCCATGTTTAAAATCTTGAGATAGAAATTTAGTCATCTTTGCTGCTCTCTTCCCCCTAAGGAATTCTGGTAGTATCTTCCCACCTTCCTTCCTCTGTGTCTGAAAGACTGTAAGGTGGGACTCCAGTGGATATTAAATCCTTTTGATATCCTAACAACTTTGAGGTTTGCCTTGACTTGCACTGTATGCTACACTCTCACCAATTTGTCAGCTTAGGCATCAACATCAAATCTGCTTCCTTACAGGGGTTGTATCTTGAATTCTGCATTTAAAAGTTGCTAGTTTGCTTTGCATAGATTGTATAGTCGCTGAGGCTGAATGTTAGCATCTCAGTCATTATTGTGAAATAAATGTGAAATGAGATTATGCTCACATGTTGTAAGTTCCTCACATACCTTCCTGTTTACAATATGTTCACTGACTTTCGAGTTTGTGAGGAAAGAGTGGATTGAGAGGCCTGTTCATGACTTGAAGGCCAAGTTCTTGTATAGTGTCCCGAAGGCAGAGTTATCTTTCTTCAGTCACTGTCCTATGCCACATTTGCTCTGTTCCCCCTAAGGAATTCTGCAAGTATCTTCCCACCTTCCTTGCTCTGAGCCTGAAAGACTGTAAAGTGGGACTCAAGGGGATATTAAATCCTTTTGATTTCACATTTGTGTCCATTGCAAAACTGACTGTTGTGTTGACCCAGTATCATTGCTGATTTTAACTTTTTATATGTGGTTGTATCTCATGACTGTATTGAAAATATTAGTTAGTTACATTTTCTAATGCAGTCATTATTTCTATTGTCACCGCGTATCTGTCACACAGTTGATGCTTCTTTGTCACTGTTATATCTTTATTTGGTGATACAATGGCTGCCATTGAATGATGACCTGATGTTATGATCTGTGCTGTAACTGGCATGGACGGTAAGGCCCCATTTCTGGAATATGGCTCCTATATACATAGTATGTGTAGGTCCATCTCTTCTAATCCTTTCCCAAGTTGCTGTATCATCACATTTATCTGACTCATTTTAATCATTTGTCTATGTTCCACTGTTGTTAGGAATGATGACTGTATATGAATGCTATGGGAACCTAGTGATCACTAATCGCTTGTATAGATGCTCAATATCAAGTGTCTTCTTTCTCGTCTTAGAGACACTGTCAAGCAGAGTCTGTAGTTCCTCTGTATTTGTAAGTATTGACAGTTTTCATGATGATTTTTCAGTTGTTTCTTGTCATTGTCATTGCTGCCAGAACTTTTAGTTCTGTGGCTTCCAAGGCACCACCAAGGCACAATGCCAAAGTGTAAGTGGGCGTCCACAGCAGATAGAGACATACATATATCATTACGTCCTGTCAGTATGCTGAGATGATTTCCTTTTGCATCCATCAGTGCATACACCAAATGAGGGTGCACACATAGGATATTCCACACTGAACAACTGCCTAAAGCATGTCTTCAATTTCTGTAAACATCTTTCATTGGCCTAAGTGGTTAAAGGTGGAACATGTTATTACCTAGAATCATGTGTTACACCACAGGTGCCTCAGATGAGAGATCTTGTGCAATCCAACTTAATTAACTCATTACAATATTGTGAAAGATCTCATATAATCCAACTTAATTAACTCATTACAGTATTGCATTACATTAAAAAATTCTTTAAATGATAATAGGACACGAATGAAAAATGCTTCTATTGTAACACAAAAGAGGGTGAATATGTCCTGGGTAGAGTTAGGAATGTAAAAGTAGGGAACTAGTTTTCCACTTTTGTGGCAGCTTCAAAGACATGTAAATTAACACATCTTGTCATATTCATGCTTGTTTACTTGTTAGTACCCATGCCATGTAATATAATTTTCTTAAATAATAGTAGGATTCCTCATTATTTCAGTTATCATTTTTCCAGTGCTTAAAAGTCTCTTAGACAAAATCCATTTCTATTTTTGAAAGTAAATCTGCACCAATTAATTCAGCTTGTGTAGACAAAGGATAGAGTTACACTTAACATACTTCATTCAAAATATTTGTGTGTCCAACCAGTCATACATTGGTTCATTACATTCTATAATCTAGTAAATGATTTTTCTGTTTTGCATTTTATTGCTCTCTTTGTATGAGATTTCTAAGTACATTGTTTCCTTTTTGTATAGAAGAGTGTGGGAATAGGTGAACTGTTTGATCAGGCTATATCATGGTTACTGTGCTCTGCTTTCTTTGCTTTTAAATTATTGAGATAGAAAATTGATTAAGTTCATCTTTACAAGGCAGTACATGCTGGGATTTTAATTTACAACACTCTCAGCAATTGTGAAACTCAGATGCATGTTAACTCAAACATGTGTGGAAAAGTAAATGCAAAGAATCATCAGTACCCAGGTAAGTCTATTTGCCTTTAAAAGAACGTGTAGACCATCCCTTCCATGGGTCCACTACCCTTTGTCTCTCCAATACCTACAGAAAATCAGGTACCCCCATCTTAAATGTTTAACAGCATCTACAGCCTGTGACCCTTGGTGTTGTTGTGGTCTTCAGTCCAGAGACTGGTTTGATGCAACCCTCCATGCTACTCTATCCTGCACAAGCTTCTTCATCTCCAAATAACTACAGAAATCTACATCCTTCTGAATCTTACTGTATTCACCTCTTGGTCCCTCTCTACAATTTTTACCCCCCACACTGCCCTCCAGTACTAAATAGGTGATCCCTCGATGCCTCAGAATGTGTTCTATCAACCAGTATTTCTTCTGGCCAGGTTGTGCTACCAATTTCTTGCCTCCCAAGTCCTGTTCAGTACCTCCTAGTTAGTTACGTGATGTACTCACCTAATCAATAAACAGCTGAAATCACTTTAAAAGTATTTTGAAACAATCACTGTTGCCCATTTATGGAATTGCATTCAGTCCTTCTGTACAATTTTCTTGGACACCCTTAATTGCATTGTAATGGTGTTGTTTTATTGCCAACTTTAATTTGTGGAAGAACCAGAAGTTGGCTGGGACCAAATCTATAAAATATAGCAGGTGATCCAGGATTATGATCTGTTTGCTAGCCAAAGATGTGTACAATCTTTTCTTTGTGGGCTGGGACATTGTCGTGAAGCAGTAGCCAGGAACCTGTCCTCTTGTATTTGGGTTGAATTCGACAAATTCTCATCCACAGGTAATGGAGGACACTGAGCTAATACTCAAATTAACAGTTTGACCTTCTGATAGAAACTCTTTGTGAATTATTCCTTCAGAATCAAAAACGTTGTAAAACTGTTAGCATTGCCTTCAGACGACTCTTCTGCAAGCACACTTTCTTTGGTTTTGGCTTCTGTGGGCCCAACAATGCTGCACTCTGCCACTCTGTAAGGTGCTCTTATTGGAAACACCCTGTCTCATTGTCAGTTAGAAACAATTTTGTGAAATCAGTATCAGTTTAGTAATTTTTTAGAACATTTTTCACAGAGAAGAAATTAGTGGTCTAGCTAGAATACTTCAAAAATGGATAAAAACAGTCTTGACCACAATAAAATATTTACCCATAATGTGTGGTTTTAGTCTGAATGTGACCGTCCTCAGACCACTTATATGACGATGGTAGATGGTGGCAGTGAACAGAACAGGTGTTGTGACTTGAATGTGAACTGAGATGGGCCGTGGTCTTCTATTGATAACAAGCAAGTTCAGTAGTCATGACTGTGTGTGGGCAGGAATGGCTTTTGAAAATGCATGGTGAAATGGAGTATGTACTTTTCCAGCACATTGTTTCCTTATGAGAATACTGAGAATTATTGAGTGTAGTGCTGAGTAGCAAAGATGTGTGAGCAGGGCAGATCATGTATGAAAGAGTCAGAAAAACAAAATTGTCAATGTCATCAACAGTATCATCCAAGAAATGATTCCTGGTGAAGAGAAAATTTACATTTTGATCTTCACCATGATCAAAGAAAACTGGTGTGTTAACTTTCCTACCAAACTTTTTAGTTTTTTGAATGTGCCTGGACTGCAGCTGCACTGCCTTAAAATGGAGATTGGCTTTCTTTTTTTCTGTAGAATCTGACCTTTCCAAAATTGTGCAGTGGTACAAGACTGCACTTGAGGAACATCACTGAGACCAGTATAATGACCAACAAAGAACTAGGGAAAATGATTCTTATTCTGTGAATATCTTTAATTTCAACTGAATTGCCCGTAGTTTAAACAATTGCAATTCCAAGTGAAATTTGCCTGCAGAGTGACCATCAACACACAATGTCAAACAGTCCTATGTTTTGACACCAATTTGAAGGAATGACCACTTATATGTTACAAGGACAAGAGTTGGATCACCCAAAAATTTATTCACTGACTGCTCAAACTACAAACACTGCAGATATACTACACAAGCAACTATTGTTATGAAAATGTAAAAATGTGACTGTTATAAAATGAATATAATAGTAAATTATTTACTAATAATGCCCCATAAAACTCTCCAGGTAAAGCCAGGCAATGCATGTAGTATTTAAATAAGTGAGGATAATAAGAAAACATTCATCAACTTGTTGTATTTATCTATCACTAAATAATATCACAACTGTGTATTATTAACTTTACCTGAAACTTAAAATTTGTGCAAAATGAGAACATGCTGAGATCAGCGACTACAGTAGAATATGTAAGTGTCCACTATTATCAAGAATGCAAAAAGCAATTTACGTAAGTTTGTTATCATCATTACCATGAATATTGACGCCCTGGTAAGGAGCTCTTGTTTCATTTGAACAGACTCCTCAAAGAAACATCCTGATTCCTTACTGTGGTTAGGGCAGGCAAAGCATATGTAGTTCACATTCTGAATCTCATCACCGTCTTTTTGCACGAGAATTTAGTGTTCCACTGGGTGGTGGAGTTATTTTTCATCTTTGTGGTGTACCTCTGCACCTACGGTATTTGATGTTGTATTTGATTGCTCCGGGAACACTTATGCAGAGTTTTGGTCATCCATTGCTGATTCCATTCATTTTCAACTATTTTTCTCAGTACAGAAATTAGAGTACATTCTAGAACATGTTCCTCCTGTATTTGATACTTCACTTCATATTATACCAACCGGAGTGCCCTTTGATTCTTTGTGATCGCAGTATGCCCTGACAGACACAACAGAAACTTTTGTGTTATTTATTCATAATTCTAGTAGTAACTACTGTCTGATATGACCAATAACAATGTCTTCTGTCTTTACATATTGTTGCTAGTTCTTTCAGTAAGAAGTGTGTTTCCATTATACAGTCCTCTCAGATTATCTGCCTGTACCCTATTGCTCCTTCAGTGGTATGCCACATAAACTAGTGTCTCCTTTGGTAGGCAGAACAATATCTGATTAAGTATAGCCAAGGAAGTTAGCACAATTGAATCCATGCATCTGACATTGTACAAAAAAATTTGAAATATGTTATTATTCATATCTGATTTGTCAGAGCAATCTGTGTTGATATGCATATTCAGTACCTGGTTAAAATTCTCATACTGTTGTTCAGAACAGAGTAACAGTTGCTTTTTCAAATTAGATTCCTAATACTAGCTTAGTGTTGAAAATTCATCAACGAAGGGTGGAGCAGCTTTGTTGTTCTAGTAGTGACTAATGCAGCACCTTTCTGTAAGATCACATATTTTGTTTATCAACTCATTGCAAATGTTTTGTGAGTGTTTAAGAACAAATTTTCTGCTTGTGATGCTTTCTGGGGATATGTTGGAGTTCTTCCATTGTTTAATTGTTTCAACAAATAGTGCATTTGGAGGGAGGGGTGGGGGCAATGATTGGAGGGGGGGGGGGGGGGGGGGAGAGGTTGGTCTTAAAGCTAAGGCTGCCTTGGAGTTGTGCCATACCTCATATAAGCATAGTGTATGTATGGGCACAGCAGTATGCAGTATAATTGTTGTATTACGAAGGGGCTATTGCATCTTATTTCCCTGTTGTTTGAGCAATATATGTTCCGAACATTTTCGCACTAAAATTTAATACATTTTTGTGCTGAGCTTGTGTGATATTATCTATATGAAGCCCTATATGTTAATGGCTGCTCAACAACATATTTGATAAGCATCGTGGGATACATAATATTCTGCCATTCATATATAATTATAATTACTATGTTGTTCTATAAAAAAATGAGGGAAGAATCAGTTAACGTGTCAAAACCATTTACCTACAGCCAGTGTCATAGATTGTATATTGTATTATTTTGTTTGTTTTTTATGTTCACCAGTGATTCAACAATAGCATATGTATGCAAATAATTGGAATCTTTCAGTATTCCATTTTCTTCAGATAAATTGTAAAAATTACCATGGACTCTGTACTATTTGTAACTCAGGTAACAGTAGCACAGAAACTGATGAAGCAGATATTATGAATGCTAGTAATGTGCCACGTGCCACTGTAGCTATCACTGATTGGATTAAAATATCCTTCTATTTTATAAACACCTGTATCATGCAGTTTTCTCGATGTAGCCATTTTCAAGTTGTTGTACAGTGTAAGACATCAAAATGCACCAACTCAGAGTTGAGCTGAAGTGTTCATCAAGTCATACAATCATAAAAGTGTAGCACCAAGTGATTCTTTTAACACTTAGAGTGCTTGTCACTTACTTGAATCTACTTACCCCCCCCCCCCCCCCCCCCCCCCCCCCCCCCCCCACACACACACACACACACACACACTCCCAGTGCTGGGCATTTCCCTTTCTGAGCACACTCTGCCAGTTTTCTGGGCTTTCTTTCTTCCTTGTGGTACTGACATTCTCTCCAGGAAATTAGTTCCAGATAGTTGTGAATTATTAACACCACTTGTGGAAGTTTGGGGCCAGTACTGTATTTCATGCAAAGGTCCTTAGAAACAGCAATAATAAACAGACTGGTATAATATTCTTTTTCATTACCTGCATATACAGCATACAAGCATTGGAAATAGCCTTGAGAAATAGATGAAATGAAAGTTTTCTTCACCACTTTGTAGACTGATGGTAAAAAATTTGAAAGGATATTTTCTGGTCACTTAAATGAACACCAAACTTGTTTTTATTGTAATCAAGGACATCTGCTGGCTTCACTTTTTCTCTTTCTCTCCTGTCAGTATAGGAAATAATGTCTCTTCTGTGCCTTAAGCTTATCATGAAAACATCTCTTTCTGTCTTTCCATCATAAGGCTAAAATGTTTTCCCTCATGGAAAATTATTTTATTCCTCTGAAGAGATTTAGCATTCAAATAAGATGGCATTGCTCTTCTGTTCTCTTTGACAGTGCCAGTGAGACCAGTACCTTTTGCTTCAAGAACTGTTAGCTCCTGCTAATGGAACACTGGTATAGTACAGGTCAGTGAACAGAGTGTGACCCTTAACTGCTAAATTGTCAAGCAGTTATAGGACAACATTGGTTACAGCATTGTCCTGCTTATAGAATACTTCAAAAGTTCCAGTTGTACACTGACAGTGCCTCCGAAAGCATGCATAGTTTTATTCCATATCAGTGTGGTTTCTCTGGCACATAGGGGATGATTCAGGAGCAATGTCACATAATTTTGAAGTGGTTCTACATGTGAAGATAAACCAAAAAAGTTCTATGAACATGTGTCTGATTTTGGATCATTACAAAACTGGAGAGTGTTGGATACTATAAACATTTGTGGAAGATTATGAAGACAAGTGTGAATATTACTTACCAAAATTTTGTGTAGGTGCTGTGGTGGACAGAATAATTGTGCAACAGATGACTGAGCCATCCTACAAGAGGTGTTTGAAAATTCCCCCATCCATATCAATGCACCTGTCCCTTGGTGGAGTGCTGAATGCTGCACTGCAGTCAGGACCAGGCGTGCGGCTCTGCGTCAGTTCCAGTGTCAGCCAACTGCTGAGAATCTTGCAGCCTTTATGGTGGCGAGGGTAAAATGTCACTGCATTATTCGAGAGAGCAAGAAGAGGTCGTGGCAACAGTTCCTGAACATCATTAATCATTCCACCAAAAGTTCCATTGTGTGGGAGACCATCAGGAGAGTTTCTGGGAGAGGAGGGAGGTGCCCCATGGCTTCTGTAATGACTAACGGCACTCTCCACATGGATCTGTGAGACATTGCCCAGATATTATGGCAGCGTATTTTGCCATGGTTACTGCAACAACCTGTCAGGATCTGTGTTTCCACCGCCATAGAGCGGTTGTTGAGAGGTGTAGTCTGGACTTCTAGTCCACCTCTCATGAAGTTTTCAACTGCCCATTTTCTATGTGGGAGCTGGATTTTGCATTGTCTGCAGCTCGTGACACATCCCCTGGTCACGAAAGGATCCATTACAGTATGCTACAGCACCTCACAAGGCACAACAAAGAAATCCTCCTAGCACTTTTTAATGCCTTTTGGGCATCAGGTCACTTTCCTGACTCGTGGCGTGAGGCAGTTTTAATTTCTTTCTTAAAACATGGGAGAGACCACACGAGTAGCCTGAGTAGCTACCGTAGTGTTACCCTTACTAGTAGCACGGGAAAGACCTTGGAGTGGACGGTCAACACCCTGCCTTGTCTGGATGTTAGAATCCTGGCAACTCCTTAGTCGCTTTCAATGTGGGTTCAGGAGGTTTTGTTCCACCATCGATAACCTTGCCCTCCTGGAGGTGGCTATACAACAAGGTTTCCTGTGCCGTCATCACCTTCTAGGTGTATTTTTCGACATCAAGAAGGCCTACAATACCACTTGGAGGCATCTCTCTTTTTATTCAGTCTGTCTTCTCACCACAATATTTTAGATTTGTGTTTATTAAAGTTATGGAAAACTGTTACAAACTTATGCACCAACCCAAATATGCTTTGGATGTAAATTTTTTGAGTTAATCTTCTTTCTGTCTTCTCCAAATTATTTAACTTTGTCTGACATCTGGTTTTAATCGACAATATGTAGTACTCCAATTTTATAATAATGAATAAGGAGTTTTTTTGTACATGTTTGTTACGCCATTTCCATTTCTGGTCCTTATTATTATTATCATTATTGTTATTGTCATTGTATGTACATTCACAAGTACGAATATATAATGAATTTACAAATCAATTTTTAAACTTGACAATCAGATCACAGTCACGTCATGCAAGTGTTTCAAACCATATTTAAAGGTGTGGCACAGACAGTTCTCCATAATATTTCTATCTGTTCCTCCACATTACACTTGCATGCACTTCTTTCACAATAACATCACTGCTTCAGAGTGTGGCCACATCCCTCTTGTCTCTTTCGGATGTGATTGTATCTTGACCATTTGTGATGGGGAAATCTCTGCCATCTTTGTCATTGGGTTTTGAATTAGGTGGGCCTTTTGACATGGATGTTCCTCCAGTGTTCTTTCCACTTACAATGTAAAAAATGTTTGCAGTCTGAAGAATGATGGAAAGTGATTTGCATGACTTTGGCATATAGCTGATGGATTCTGGAAACCACTACATAAATATGAATTCTAATGTGACATTATCTTCTTCAGAATTTGCACCTTATCACCTTTTCTTCTGAGATCTTTAAGGGGCTTACCTGTTGAGATCTGGAGGGTCATTAGTGGAGAGAACATGGAACCACTCAGTGGGAGTAGATCTTTTTTTTTTGGTCATCAGTCTACTGACTGGTTTGATGCGGCCCGCCACAAATTCCTTTCCTGTGCTAACCTCTTCATCTCAGAATAGCACTTGCAACCTACGTCCTCAATTATTTGCTTGACGTATTCCAATCTCTGTCTTCCTCTACAGTTTTTGCCCTCTACAGCTCCCTCTAGTACCATGGAAGTCATTCCCTCATGTCTTAGCAGATATCCTATCATCCTGTCCCTTCTCCCTATCAGTGTTTTCCACATATTCCTTTCCTCTCCGATTCTGCATAGAACCTCCTCATTCCTTACCCTATCAGTCCACCTAATTTTCAACATTCGTCTATAGCACCACATCTCAAATGCTTCGATTCTCTTCTGTTCCGGTTTTCCCACAGTCCATGTTTCACTACCGTACAATGCTGTACTCCAGACGTACATCCTCAGAAATTTCTTCCTCAAATTAAGGCCGGTATTTGATATTAGTAGACTTCTCTTGGCCAGAAATGCCTTTTTTGCCATAGCAAGTCTGCTTTTGATGTCCTCCTTGCTCCGTCCGTCATTGGTTATTTTACTGCCTAGGTAGCAGAATTCCTTAACTTCATTGACTTCGTGACCATCAATCCTGATGTTAAGTTTCTCGCTGTTCTCATTTCTACTACTTCTCATTACCTTCGTCTTTCTCCGATTTACTCTCAAACCATACTGTGTACTCATTAGACTGTTCATTCCGTTCAGCATATCATTTAATTCTTCTTCACTTTCACCCAGGATAGCAATGTCATCAGCGAATCATATCTTTGATATCCTTTCACCTTGTATTTTAATTCCACTCCTGAACCTTTCTTTTATTTCCATCATTGCTTCCTCGATGTAGAGATTGAAGAGTAGGGGCGAAAGGCTACAGCCTTGTCGTACACCCTTCTTAATACGAGCACTTCGTTCTGGATCGTCCACTCTTATTATTCCCTCTTGGTTGTTGTACATATTGTATATGACCCGTCTCTCCCTATAGCTTACCCCTACTTTTTTCAGAATCTCGAACAGCTTGCACCATTTTATATTGTCGAACGCTTTTTCCAGGTCGACAAATCCTATGAAAGTGTCTTGATTTTTCTTTAGCCTTGCTCCATTATTAGCTGTAATGTCAGAATTGCCTCTCTCGTCCCCTTACTTTTCCTAAAGCCAAACTGATCGTCACCTAGCGCATTCTCAGTTTTCTTTTCCATTCTTCTGTATATTATTCTTGTAAGCAGCTTCGATGCATGAGCTGAACGTGAATAGTCATTTTGTTGCCACTTCCCCCAATGATTTTAGAAATTCTGATGGAATGTTATCTATCCCTTCTGCCTTATTTGACCGTAAGTCCTCCAAAGCTCTTTTAAATTCTGATTCTAATACTGGATCCCCTATCTCTTCTAAATCGACTCCTGTTTCTTCTTCTATCACATCAGACAAATCTTCACCCTCATAGAGGTTTTCAATGTATTCTTTCCACCTATCTGCTCTCTCCTCTGCATTTAACAGTGGAATTCCCATTGCACTCTTAATGTTACCACCATTGCTTTTAATGTCACCAAAGGTTGTTTTGACTTTCCTGTATGCTGAGTCTGTCCTTCCGACAATCATATCTTTTTCGATGTCTTCACATTTTTCCTGCAGCCATTTCGTCTTAGCTTCCCTGCACTTCCTATTTATTTCATTCCTCAGTGACTTGTATTTCTGTATTCTGATTTTCCGGAACATGTTTGTACTTCCTCCTTTCATCAATCAACTGAAGTACTTCTTCTGTTACCCATGGTTTCTTCGCAGCTACCTTCTTTGTACCTATGTTTTCCTTCCCAACTTCTGTGATGGCCCTTTTTAGAGATGTCCATTCCTCTTCAACTGCACTGCCTACTGCGCTATTCCTTATTGCTGTATCTATAGCGTTAGAGAACTTCAAACGTATCTCGTCATTCCTTAGTACTTCCGTATCCCACTTCTTTGCTTATTGATTCTTCCTGACTAATGTCTTGAACTTCAGCCTACTCTTCATCACTACTATATTTTGATCTGAGTCTATATCTGCTCCTGGGTACGCTTTACAATCCAGTATCTGATTTCGGAATCTCTGTCTGACCATGATGTAATCTAATTGAAATCTTCCCGTATCTCCCGGCCTTTTCCAAGTATACCTCCTCCTCTTGTGATTCTTGAACAGGGTATTTGCTATTACTAGCTGAAGCTTGTTACAGAACTCAATTAGTCTTTCTCCTCTTTCATTCCTTGTCCCTAGCCCGTATTCTCCTGTAACCTTTTCTTCTACTCCTTCCCCTACAACTGCATTCCAGTCGCCCATGACTATTAGATTTTCGTCCCCCTTTACATGCTGCATTACCCTTTCAATATCCTCATACACTTTCTCTATCTGTTCATCTTCAGCGTGCGACGTCGGGATGTATACCTGAACTATCATTGTCGGTGTTGGTCTGCTGTCGATTCTGATTAGAACAACCCGGTCACTGAACTGTTCACAGTAACACACCCTCTGCCCTACCTTCCTATTCATAATGAATCCTACACCTGTTATACCATTTTCTGCTGCTGTTGATATTACCTGATACTTATCTGACCAGAAATCCTTGTCTTCCTTCCACTTCACTTCACTGACCCCTACTATATCTAGATTGAGCCTTTGCATTTCCCTTTTCAGGTTTTCTAGTTTCCCTACCACGTTCAAGCTTCTGACGTTCCACGCCCCGACTCGTAGAACGTTATCCTTTCGTTGATTATTCAATCTTTTTCTCATGGTAACCTCCCCCTTGGCAGTCCCCTCCCAGAGATCCGAATGGGGGACTATTCCGGAATCTTTTGCCAATGGAGAGATCATCATGACACTTCTTCAAATACAGGCCACATGTCCTGTGGATACACGTTACGTGTCTTTAATGCAGTGGTTTCCATTGCCTTCTGCATCCTCATGTCGTTGATCATTGCTGATTCTTCCGCCTTTAGGGGCAATTTCCCACCCTTAGGACAAGAGAGTGCCCTGAACCTCTATCCGCTCCTCCGCCCTCTTTGACAAGGCCGTTGGCAGAATGAGGCTGACTTCTTATGCCGGAAGTCTTCGGCCGCCAATGCTGATTATTTATCAAAATTTAGGCAGTGGCGGGGATCGAACCCGGGACCGAAGACGTTTTGATTATGAATCAAAGACGCTACCCCTAGACCACGGGTACAGAGCCAGTAATATACCTCACAGACTTATTTAGACATATAGCTATCTAAGATGTGGGTGTTCTTCCTTCTGCATTGGTGCACTATATTTAGCAACTAAATACACAAGTAAAATTGCAGCATACAGTGGGTTATCCGTATATACTCTCCAGCTGTTTCCTGATATTTTGTAGAGAGAATTTACTGTTAAACAAAACTGCTTCAACAGATTCCTATACTGCTGCTTAAATGGCATTGTTCAGTTGAGACACTCCTGGATATTTAGGGTCATGGTTTTGGAAAACTTCGATAGCATAAAACAATGTGTATAACTTCCTGTGTACCTCATTACTATGGAAATGGAGTGCTGTTACCTCTATTTTACTTGGGTTTGGCTGGAGTCTCTATTTGCAAAAGTGGGGGGGGGGGGGGGGGGCAGAAAAAAACCACCAAATTTTGAGATGATGGTAGAAGTTGCCAGAATACTTGGCACTCACAACTCACTCATTTACTTAAGAACAAAATTTTTACGTCACTGAGTTGGACTTTTAAGGTAACTCATTGCACCATCCATTCATTTCATGAGTTCGAGAAAGTTCTCTGTAATTTCTGTGGGACTGTGGACCAAATCACACTGCAAGTAATCTGGAAAATGCCCTTTCAGAGTTCAAATTTCTGTCAGATTACTCAGTGGTCAGTCCAAATGCCCCAATTTTTGTAACTCAGACTCACAAAATTCGTGCATGCATCCACAGTTTCGCTGTAGCATGCACCCATCAGGAACTTATTTTGGAGTTGCGTGAGCTTTCCTACACCCAATAGTTATTTAGCAGTAGCATCCTAAATGTGACATAATCAGTAAATGCTGTTACATTTTGATTTGCTCATGTCTACACACCTCCATCAAGCTGCTGTGTTATGAACTTGACATTTGCCACATCAGGCATGCCCTCCACAAAACAATCCTTACACAAGGCCAAGAAATCTACCACATGGTATTTTACTTTCCTCTAAAATACTGTATTCTGGGGCTTTCCATGAAATTCATGGTCCCTCTCTATCTCATAACAATGTTACTTAACGTGACCTTAACAGATATGATTTCTTTCTTTCTTACTTGTACCTCTTTAAGGACAGCAGCATACAGTCTGCGCACCTCAAAAATTACTGAGTCAGCTCTTCCTTAGCCTCTGTCTGACTCTGAGCCACATGGCCTATGCTGCCTGACATTGATTTCAACACAGATTCCATCTCTTTCATCTTTTTATTGCACTCTGCCCACACAGACTCTATTCTCTGTCCCAAATCACTGTCAACAGTAATAATTCAATCGGCCAGCTTTTTCTCCTCATTGCTGATTAGTGAGCTAATTGCCTCTAAAATGTTCTGGATTTCCCCATTTTGATCTTTTAAATATTTTCTAAGTTCAGCATTTTGGTCTTTTAGTTCATCAATCCCCTTAACTTGACTTTTACTATAAAAAATTATGCCCAGTTTCTGCACATTAACTTGCAAAAGCTCATTAGAGTCTCCTGATACCAACATCCTATCTCCTTCCCCAAAACTTTTACTCTCATCTCCCTCTGGCTTATAGGACTCCTCATATTGCTATCTACTTGATCCAAGCCACACTCTGTTGGTGACTGCTTGATGCTGTAAGCCATGACTAACAAGCGGCATGACAAAGTAATCTGTGACTGTCATACTGCTGTTGGTGTGAAGTTGGCAGCTGCATGCATCATGTCACCTGCCTAGAGTGGAGACTTAAAATGCATGGTGCACTGGAAGTGGACCCTTGTTGTGGAACTGAACTGGGGTGGGCTGATGTAGAGACAACAGCCACATGGCTACTGCAGTGGCAAACTGGAGCCCAGACCCTCAATGTATGGCACTGCGATGAGTTTCTTGGTGTGGTGTGGAAGTGATGACAGTGACAAATGCGCATTCATGATGAAAACAAATAAAAAACATGTCTCTAACTCATTGTTATGGTTTGCACCTAGCTATCCTAGCCTTTGGGTCTAGTTGGCCAGCAGACTAGATGCTGGAACTGAGCCCACAGCTGTGATGGTAAGGAGTGAAATAACATTGTTGGGCTATAAACTGAATACAATGGCTCTCATTCTCTTCGGGGATGATAAATTTAGCTTCTTTTTCTTGTGTGCATTTGTATTTGAAATAAGAAAATGAAACTGCTCCTGATGCTATTAACTGTTAAGACAACTAGGCGTAACCCAGGTGCAAATGATGTGAAATGACAACCCACAGCTACAATATTTCAGTTTTCACTAATAAAAGTTTATTATCTTGAAAATGTTCACAAAAACTGAAAGACTGGTGAAGTCAACTATTTCAGTAAGTAATTAAAAGTGAGTCGAGTCCCCAGTATAGCAGCAGATAAGCTCATTATATAAAATTTAATAAACTAAAAACTGGTGGAAAACATTAACTATGTTCATTGCTAACCATTAAAGGAAAATAAACTACAGACTACCTCACACCTAATTAAAGTCAAACCAACATGCAACACGAAAGTCTAAGTGCGAATTTGCGGTAAAAATTACTTAATGAGGCTTGTAGTTTCACCAGCCTTGCTTATATCTTTTGATACAGAGTACTTGTGAATGATTTAACTGCACCGTTAGCTGTGCACTGAAAAATATAGATTGTACATTTAATAGCTGACCCAATAATTAAAGCTGAATAATTGCAAACTTTGTTGCAATGCTCAAAAAAAAAAAGTTCTTTTTCTTTGTGCAATTAAATGTTATTACAGCTATTAATTTGGCAGCACTTCTGTAATGGATTTTTACTGCTCATTTCATTGCATCACTCAGAATTTACATATCTTTAATCCACCAGGCAAAGTACTTGGTTGTAAGCTACAAATCGATTGTCCAATCTCCATTTTGCATTATTTAGTAAAGAAATCATTGTGCTTTTGCAGACTGGCACTTACTGGAGAACTTTCCAACACTGCATCTTTTTATATACAAAGATTACAAGTTATATTGCACGCTGGCAGAATACTGTTTTCCCCTCTTCCATATGACATATCATCCTTCATTGTATGGTTAACCATTTGCTGCGTATGAGCACAAATGCGAACAGTAGTTATCTGCGATTCAACTTTGATAGAAACGCATGGCCCAGATGGTGGACAGCAGCAGTCAGTGTAGAAACAGGACTGACACAAATTAGCACACAGACTGGCTGCAGCCAAGCAGCAAACAACACAAACCTGGCCTACACCCTATCCAGCCTCCCCATCACAGTGTGCATACTATTCAAACGTCACCTGAAACCCCTCTTTCACACATAAATGCAGTCCATTGTGTCACATGTCCTACTGCGGACATGGATACCTAGCCCACAGATCAACACCATTTCCTCCTTCTGTTTCAGTGCCCCACAAAAACTAAGTACCTTGTTCATATGGTCAGTTTTGATGAGACTATAATTAGTTTATTTAAAGTTGGATCATAGTTGGAAGCAAATTTGTTCTTAAAATCCTCAGGTATTCATTGCAAATATTTTCCAGCATTCAACTTGTTTTTGAGCAACAGTAAGTTGGCATGTGTCTGCCTCTTTGACTGTCTCAGAAGCATGTGCAGAGGCTATGCATACTGCATTCTCCTGATATCAAGAAGTCACATCTTTGGCTCACTGAAAGGCCACGCATTCTGCTGTATGCTGTCATGGAATATATGACTGCTCTGGTGTCTCAGCTGCACACCAAGCTGCAATGTATTCAGCATTCTGCTGACATTGATGTTTCATCAGTTGCACTTGCCTGATGCTCCACCTGCTCAATTATCTACTGTTCAACACAAATTTATGATTCTTGCTACATAGCTGTCTTCATAGCTCGAACTGGTTGTGAACTCTGTGGAAGATATGACTTGAGCCTGTCAGTCATAAAAAATTTAAACAGTGGTATCTAAAGTGAGGAGCAGATCATGTAAGATATCCAATCTAAACAACCTAATGTAATAATTATATCTAAAAACAAAGATGATGTAACATACCAAACAAAAGCACTGGTATGTTGATAGAGACACTAACAAACACAAACACACACACAATATTCAAGCTTTTACAATCCATGGTTGCTTCATCAGGAAAGAGGGAATTACATTCATAATCTAATAATTAACTATTTAAAACAATACAGCCAAATGGATGACACAGTTGGTAATCCAAAACAAATGCCAGTTAAATGAAGGAAAGTAATAACAAACCTAACCACGAAACAAACTATCAGTATCCTATAAACCAATAAAACCGCCAAAGAAACTATGAATCACTCAAATCTAACCAAAAAAATGCTACATTTCTAAAAATTTTAATGATGATTTTACCCTACAAGACTATTTCTGCTGTCCCAGATTCATGTTCATACCTATGTCATTTGTCAAAGCAGTTGAAACTATGCTGTACTTCATGCATTCATTTACAATTTAACTTTCATTGATTATGTTTTAGTTATGTTATGCATCCCATGGGAACATTAATCATATTGACCATCCCATGGAAACTGATTTTTTTTTTAATAAGAGGTAGTCTTTGTGTTCAGGATGTTTGCTATCTCCATTTCTAACTTCATCCAAATATGCCCAGATGCCTCAGTGTGAAGGAGTAACAAACATACTAACTTGAAGAAGAAAGAAAATAAGAAACTTCTAGTTCAGTGTAATGCAAATTTTATAATGCAAGAGTGGTTTGAAAAGTTCTTGGAATCACCATGAGAGGTCAGCGCTAGCGTAGCGAGTTGTTCACATGATATTAGCCTGTAAACACATGCCACGTCAGTGCTCTTGGAAGAGAGCTGTGGCGGTGACGTGGCTCTGTTATTGTTCCTGCATAGTGATTTGCGAAGATGGAAAAAATCAAGATGTGAGCAGTGATTAAGTACTTGATAAAGAAAGGTATGAAAGCAAAGGACATTCATGCTGATTTTCAGAATACTCTGGGGGACTCTGCTCCGTCATATTCAACTGTTGCCAAGTGGAAAAATGACTTTAAATTTGGTTGGGAGAGCTTAGATCTGCACAGTGGTTGGCCAAGATGTGTCACTACTCCAGAAATCATTGCAAAGTGCACAAAATGGTCATGGATGATTGATAATTGAAAGTGCATGAAATTGCTCACACTTGCCAGATGTCATCTGAAAGGATATGTCACATTTTAACTGAATAATTAGAAATGAAAAAATTATCTGCAAGATGGGTGTCACGACTCTTGATCAGAAATGCATGAGAATGGACATGGCAAAATTACACAAACTAAGGTATGAATTGTTGCCACACCTACCTTATTCACTCGATGCGACTCTGTCAGACTTCCATCTCTTCTCAAAACTGAAAATTTTTCTTGGTGGACGAAGATTCACTTCAAACCAAGAATTGATAGCCAGAGTTGACAACTATTTTGCAGGCCTGGAGGAAACTCATTTTTGAGGTGGGATCAAGGCTCTTGGGACATCATTGGACCAAGTGCATTAATCTACAAGGAGACTAGGCCTACATCAAAAAATAAAAAAAGTTTCAGTGATGTAAGTACTTTTTTTCTATTCCTACCGAGAACTTTTCAAACCACCCTCGTATTTGTAAATGCAACAATGTTATCTGCCCTCATGTGTGTGGATATGTTTGCATATCATAATCAGTTGAATGTAATTTTCTTTGTATGTATGAATATTGTTTCCCCACTGTTTGAAGCCAGTTGGTAAAGAATTTTTATTTACTTATTGCAGAGGGGTAATTTTATTAGTCCTGTTACATGCACAGGTTAAGAAGGTAACTCCATACTGTTAGAATACCAAATAACATCTCTGCTTGTAATCTTTAGCTCTAATAATGAAGTTATTCTACATGAACAATGATGTATGAATACTTTTTTTCCATGCATACCTATTTCAAATATTGGCTTTGTGTGTAAATACTTTGACTTTATGGGGCTAAACTGTTGCAAATATCATCTCATTTTTAACATGAGTATGACCTAGTTATAAAAGTATGTTACTACAATTGTAGCTCTGAATTCATTTTGAGAAGATGGAGAGAAATTCTTACTTTCTGAAAACTTATCTTGACTTATGACTTGTAAACCAGAGACAAACTGGTCATTTACCCCAACCACTTATTGAATGCTGCCATGGAAATGTTGTTATGTAATGCTTTGCTGGCAGACACAGTCAATTCAGGAAACTAAAACAGTCTTTAAAGAAATTTCTTCTTTTCCTTTATGGAAAGAGAAAGAAACCAGATAGATGAAAAAATGTCTGAATTTTTCACTGTTCAAGAAATATTGTGTTTTTTCTGTTTATTTAAATTATGTGTATCTTCATGGTGGAGCCTCTAATAGAGACTCAGCTTTGGTTGCTTGTCTTAAATTTTATTGAAAGTGTTAGAGAGATGGCCAGCAATCCAATCTGTGTTCCACACCAACCACACTTTTATAATAATGTTTGCTGTTATGAAGTGTTACGTCACATAATATCTAAAAAATAAACTAAAAAAGACTTGTTATTTAATGGTTCTATAACAAGTTTTTTTGAGTCTTTAATGGTGTGAGATGGATTTCATGTATTATGTTTCTTCTTTCTATTGATAAGCATTAAAGAATTGCAGTTAAGTAAAATCTGACGTTTAAGCTATTCTTTTTTGTGCAGATATCTGGCAATTGTAACTGCAATGGCATCAGAAGCTGACCTCGTTTTTGTGCCTGAAGATCCACAACCGACTGACTGGCCTCAAACACTCTGCAAGAAACTGTCACTGGTATTTGGGATATTGATAATGCCACCATTATTGAAACAAACATTTCCCATAATATGAGATAATTATTATTTTCTTTTTCACTTTTTCATGACAGGAACGAGCGTCTGGACAGAGACTGAATATTATAATTGTTGCTGAAGGAGCAGTAGATCGTGATGGTGAACCAATAACAGCTGATAAAGTGAAAGATGTTCTTGAGGAAAACTTGCATCAAGATACACGAGTCACTGTGCTTGGACATGTACAGAGAGGTGGAAATGCATCTGCATTTGACAGAGTCCTAGTGAGTATATGGGAAATTCTGATATGGGGAACACTGCTATTCTTGTCCTGTTATGCCTAATACTTATGTCATAATTCCACAAATTCTTCATTTTCAGAATGTTTAAAATGTTGTAGTTGCTCAATGTAGAGACAAACAAAATTTCCTTTATCTCTAGCATTAGTCAACATTTACTTGTTCAGTCATGTCTAGCTACATACGAGGTCTGTTCAAAAATTTCCAGAACTTAGTCCACAAAATTTTTCTGTGCATAACTTTTACTTTTTGTGCATGGTCTCCTTCAAAGTACTCTCCTCCACAATTGATACAATGTTCACAGTGCTATTTCCACTTCTGGAAGCAGTCTTGGAATGCCTGTTGCTGGATTGCATGAAGCGCCATCTGTGCATTATCATGCAAATATTAGTCTTCTCATCGGGATTTCATCTGTGAAAATAAAAAAAAAAAGGTCTGTGGGGGCCAGGTCTGGAGAGTACCCTACAGCACAAATCCGGGATGAACTAATCTTTCAAAGTCAAAGAAAACTATCAGCATGGCTTTGAAATTTGACCTGACTTGTCGAGCTTGTTTTGGCTGTGGGGAACCTTTCTCAATCCACTGTGAAGATTGAACCTTGGTCTCAACATCATAACCATAGACCCGTGTCTCATCACCAGCTATGATTTGCTTAATGAACATCTTGAGCTCATTTGACTGACCCAAAATCTCTTCACAGATTCTGAGGCTCTTCCTGGCCTTGACTCAGGAGCTGTGGCACTAACTTGGTGGCAACATGGTGCATTCCAAATTGCTGTGTCAGGATTTTATGATGTTACATTGTTCTGTAATTTCATGGACAGTCAGTCTTTGATTGGCATGCACAGTTTTGTTGATATTCCTGACATGTACGTTGTCGGTAGATGTTGACATGCGTTCTCAATGAGGGTCATCTTTAACTTCCATCTGGCCATTTTTAAGCCATGTGAACCATTCATAACACTGAGTACCGTACAGCATAAGCACGCATCACCATAGGCTGCCTGCATCATTTGGTGTGGCTCTGTAAACGTTTTCTTGTGTTTCATGTAAAATTAATGCAGACACGTTGCTGCTCTAACTCTGTCACCTAGAAATTCACAAAATATGCGTCACAGTGTTATCCTTAATAGAGCACTGAGCATTAACTAACAGACATACAAGAATGAAACTTCTAGCAGTTACACATTAAACACAGGTGTGTGCAGGGATGCCAACTGCATTTCGTTCCCACACACCATTGGCACAAATGTACGAATGTCCTGGAGCTTTTTCAACAGACCTCGTATATTGTTAAAGCTTCTACTGTGGAGTCATATATCAGATAAAAGTATTCATGTTATAATAATAAGTTAGATGCAAGATTCATTTACCATTTGTTTGATATGTTATCATTGCATCAAATAGCATATGGGGTTTTACTGCCTGCTATGACATATTTTACATACTCAGGTATTTGATTTAGCAAAATATTAGCTGTGATTTCTCAGAAAAATTAGATACAGCAAAATTAAAAACGTGGTCAGATATTTTTTAAACAGATAACTTTGTTGAAGGCCACTATCACTGCTACCTACTTTCTCAAAAATAATGAATAAAGTTAATGTAAAAGATTAATAAACCTAATAGAAAACAATATTTGAATTTAAAAAAATTAATATAACATGCTTTTAAAATGGTGTAAAAAATAAAAGATAATTTCTCCTAGTCCAATACAGATTCATAACCCTATATAGATAGTCCTGAAAAATTGTGCTTGTGAATGTTTAGTAGCTATGACAATACTTGTAAAATTTAAAATGAAAAACATGAGAGTATGCAATAAATAGTTGATGCATGAATAGTTCACTTAGGTTACTAATATCAACTGATTTTTGTCAACAACAGCTACTCTCTATATTCCTTAATATTGTCTAGTGCATGCAGTCCACATTTTTCCTTTAAAACTTGTAGGTATGGGGTATAAGTGGGTACTATAATACCGAATAATACAGCCATTACTAAAAACACTGATTTATTGTACTTGATGGCACAATGTATACAGCACAAAAACAAAGAAAAGGGCGCCAAGACGTGGGTCTGACGCTCCAAAGAACATGGCAAAGAGAAATCAAACCTTCATAGCTGATGACGGTTGATGTTTAACTACTTCTGTGAATGTTGCCACGTAGCCCCCCCCCCCCCCCTTCCACCCACCCACCCCCCTCCCTTGCAGTATGGAGTACTCGTCGGTGGGGGGGGGGGGGAGGCAGCATGCCGACAGGCAGATGCTTGATTGGTAACTCCTCGACGTCGCCTGGGATCAGCGGCGATGGCTGTGCTTGCAGCTCAAGGGGGGGCCACTGGACGGTGTAGTCGTTGAATCTCTGAGGGTGGTGAAGGCGTTGGCCGGTCCTGGAGTGTGGGTGTGGTGAGGAGATCTGTGATGCACACGGCACATGGCACACGCAAGAACATGAACCCGTTAGGGCACACGAATGTTCTGATAGCGTTGATGGAAGTGGAGGTGCCTGGTGTGGAAGTAGGGGGCGACACACTTGGTTTTACCAACAGTATGTAAGCAGAATCACCTCGGATGGTGATAGAGAGGTTCGTGATGTCCTCCGCGGAAATGTCCACCTGCAGTTCAATCATGCGGGTCCCCGGTTCAAGGCCCTAGTCAGTTCTGGGTAGGGGTGCTGAGAAACCTCGGAATGGGGAGCCGGGAGGGATCAGTGGTTTGTGTCGACCCGGCAAGGGGGGGCACGGGAGTGTGGAGATAATATGTGCTTGGTTGGGGGTACCTTGATGTTCCCGGTGTGGGGGGAGAGGTCTGAGAGAGGGGTAAAGAGCTTGATGGAGAGCTGTTGGTGTCACTAGTCTCGGGATGAATTGGACAGTGAATTTCGGGGTGAGAAACCTCGGAAGGGTGAGCCAGGAGTGCTGCAAGTTGCAGGGGGCCTAGAAGTGGGAGCGGCCAGGGGCGAAATAAGGGAGCTCGATTGTGAGATGTGAATGTGATTAGAGGAATCTATGTCCTTGACAGGAGGGGGAGGGGACGTCGGCTCCACATACGCTGGTTTTACCCGGTGAAGTAAAGTGATACAGAGACTGGGTTGGCTTTGACCTCAATGCCTAACGTCTGGTCTGTGGGTTTAATAATTTTGTGTGGGCCAGTATAGGGAGGCTTTAGGGGAGTCCGCACTGTGTCATCGCGGAGCATTACGTGTGTGCAGGTTTCCAATGTTCGCGGGATGTATGTGCGCAGGGTAGTGTGGCTGGAAGGGGGGGGGGGGGGTGGTAGGAGGTTTAGAGAAATGCAGTTTGACGCATTCAAGTAAGGTGGGTAGGTCGGAGAGTACGGGTTCAGGTGAGGGATTGACCAGTTCACCAGGTAAGATGAGTGTCTGCCCATACATGAACTTGGCAGTTGAGCCCTTCAAGTCTTCCTTGTAGGTGGTGCGGAGGCCAAGCAGTACGAATGGCAGTGCCTCTGTCCATAGCTTTCCGTGGCATCGAATCGCAGCTTTAGCATCCTGTGCCATTGCTCAACTAATCCATTGGATTGGGGGTGGTAGGCTGTGGTGTGAACGTGGGCAATGCCGCAAACAGTGCAGAGCGAGTTGAACAATGTGGACTCGAACTGGCGACCTTGGTCGATGCTGACGGTGGCAGGGGAACCAAAACGAGTGATCCACATGGAGAAGAATTCTCATGCTACAGTCTCTGCGGTAATGTTCGGCAGGGGTGCTGCTTCCACCCACCGTGTTGTCCTGAGAGGATGTACCTGTAGCCCTTGGAGGGGTGGAGGGGCCCCACTAAGTCTGTGTGGACATGTTGAATCTGGCTTGTGGGTGTAGGAAAACTATGCAGTGGGGGTATGGTGTGGCATGATATTTTGTTCTGTTGGCATGGTGTACAGTTGCGGGCCCACTCTTGGCAGCTACGCTTCATGTTGTGCCAAACAAGATGTTCCGTCACAAGTCTTGTGGATGTGCGGATGTCAGGGTGTGCTAAATTGTGGAGCTTGAGAAACACTTCGCGCTGTAAGGCGTGCAGGACGAATGGTCGTAGGGTCCTGGTGGATTCGTCGTACCAAATCTCGCCAACTACGCGCAGGTAAGTACTGCGTACTGGTTTGAGTGACGAGTTTTGGTCAGAACAAGAGTTCCTTGTCCGCTGCTTGAAAGATAGCGAGGTTTGGTATGCCGAAAAGTGACGTCTCCGTGTCCACTTGCGATAGGAGGTCTGCAACGATGTTGTCGGCACCCCTGGTATACCGCACATCGGTGGTAAACTGTGATATGAAGTTGAAATATCAAAAACGGCGTGGAGGCGGGGCTTTTGGGGGGTTCTGTACGGCAGTGGCTAACGGTTTGTGGTCCGTGAGTACATAGAGTCCTCGGCCCTCGATCTCTGGACGAAAATGTTTGATTGCCTCGTAGACCATGAATAGTTCATGATTGAAGGCGGAGTACTTCTTCTGTGCCTTGTTAAATTTCTTCAAGAAGAAACTCAGTGGGGAGGTAGATTCGCTGACCGTTTGGCTCAGGACGGCACCTACCACATTTTTGCTAGCGTCTGTAGTTGTGAATAGTTCTGCCTCCGGGTGAGGGTGAGCTATGGTAAACGCTGAGGCCAAAAGTTTTTTTAATTTCTCGAAAGCAGAGTTCATTTCTGCTGTCCAAGGGACGGGTCATGTGCCTGAAGTTAACAGTCCTGCGAGCGCTTCTGTAAGTGGAGCCTGAACTTCTGCCGCAGCAGGTAGGTGCTTCCTGTAATAGTGTATTGTTCCTAAGAAACGGTGAAATTCCTTGTAAGTAGTCGGATGTTGCATCTCTAACACTGGTTGCACTTTAGCGGGCGGGGGGTAATGCCCGCTGATGACACCATGAACCCTAGGAAGTCGACGGAGGTCCATGTAACTACAGCTTCTTATTGTTTGTTTCAATACCTGCTTGCAAGGTGTCGAGTACAGTGCATGGGTCTTGTTGTCTTCTAGTGAAGGGCTGAACATGAGGATGTTGTCTAAATAGGCAAAACAGAAATAGAGGTGAAAGAGAACTTCATTTATGAATCGCTTCCAAGTCTGCACTGCGTTACGAAGACCAAAAGGCATGTAAGGGTAAGCAAAGAGGCCAAAAGGTGTGGTAGTGGCCGTCTTTTCAACATCTGCGGGTGCCATAGCTATCCGATGATACACATGTTTGCAGTCGATGACCGAAAAATAACTACAGTCGGACAGTGCGTGTGTAAAATTGGCTATGTTGGGTACAGGGTACTTGTCAAGAATAGTGCGGGCGTTGAGTAGTCTGTAGTCTCTGCACATTCTCTTGCTACCGTCTTTCTTATCTACGAATTTCTAGGGAAGATGTTTGCCATGCAGGGGTGACAAACACTTCCAGAGTCGGTGAAAAAAGTGCGTTATGCTTGCGTGTAGTGGCGGCCTTGTCTTTAGTTAGGCACAGGAGGCGTCGCTGGTGGTGAAGGAGTACGAGCCTCAACCGCATTGTTGGAAACTGGCACTAGTGGCAATGTGACAACTGCCGTGCACGAGACATCACTATTTCTGCACGTGGTTGTCATGGTAATGGCTGAATGTTTACATATGTCCATGTCTGTGGGTTGCAGTTGTGCGGAGTCTGCCGAGGGAAAATTAGCACTGTGTGTGGGTGGAGAATCACTGTTCGCACACTGAATCGAGGCACTGGTACTAACCTTAGTATTGTGCTCTGTGATGCGTTGCTGTAGCATCTTGATGTGGTGTCTGGCGGCCGTAAGCTCGAGCATAACCTTTTCCATGCGACGTTTGATCTCGTGCTGTTCCTGTTGTAAACGTGTCCTCTCGTCTGTCTCGGCAAACAGTTTGTCACCAGTTTGCTGTAAAGTGGTGGAGAGCGAGTCACACAAACTTATTAGGTGGGAGTATGAACTCAAGTCGGTATCACACACACTCGCAGTGGCGCACTGGAAATGTTAGCCTGAGGGTTCGTGAAAAACAGTATCGCGCCCTATGTTAAGCGAAAGTACATGGTGTAAGAAAGTCATTGCCCAGAATCGGTTCTGGAGTGTCTACTGCCAGAAAAGTCCACATAAGCACGCACTTCGGGGAAAGGTGTACAGAAAATGACGTCGAGCCTACACACTTTAGACACGTAGCGTTGACTGCTTGTAACTGTGTACAGAGTGGTCGGATGTTTGCTGGTTTCCTCGACAGTGGTAGCAAAGACACGTCTGTGCCCGTGTTGATGAGGAAACGAATACCTGTTACACAGTCTTTGATGTACATGCGAGTGCACTTAGGGAGTGGCTCCTCTACTGAGTGGATGGACGGCTGGTGCTTGACTTTTTCGTTGCAGGTGGCGGTGCATAGACCGACCTGCGTGGTGCGTTTGGGTGGTAGCAAGGAGGGCTGCATCTCTTAGCGCCCGTTCCAAACTTGGTATGGAAGTAGCAGAATGGGTAGTGTTGTGGTTGCTCTTGGGGCTCTGGATCATCGGAAGTGTTGAGACTAGGGGGAAGGGGCAGAGGTGGAGTAGTTGCTGCTGTTTGTGCGGCTTGCAGCTGGTTCAGCTGGCCCAGTGAGTTGTGTTTGGCGTCTAAGTTGTGGCATCGGCTGTGGCCTGCCGCTGGGAGGGGGGGGGGGGGGGGGGAAGGTTGTAGTGCAGGGGGGTTTGCTGGGTGTGGAGTTCGCGCTGGAGAGCGGAGTGCGCTTGGTCAGCAGCGCAGATGCGTTCTTCAGTTGATTGATCTGGCGATGGCAGTTTGGACAGAGAGAGGCAGCTTCCTGATCCATATCGACTTGAGGGTGTCATTGGGCAGGGCCCGTTCGTTGACGAGGGGTCGTAAGCATTGCCACAGCTGTGACAGAGTTTTGTCACCAAGATGCTCCTCGTAGATGAGGTTCTGAACCTTTTCCGTTGATGTCTGGGTGGCACGTTCCAATATTATCTCCTTGGCAGTTGTGTATTTGTCTACCTGTGGGGGTGCACTTACTAAGTCAGGGATCAGGTCTACACGGTCATGGAGGTTGGTCAGCAGACAGATGAATCTTGAGTCATCATTGAGCTAATCGTATTGAAAAGTTTGTTCTGTGAGAGCGAACCAGAATTCAGGGTGCTCTAGTGTGAACACTGGTAGTTTCGGTAGCCTCTCGGGTGGAGGCGGTTTGGAAGCAGCCAGTAGGTTAGATGCGGGCATGGATGTCAGGTCCCATGCGTGGCCGGTGTGCTTGGTGGCACTGTAAGAACGGGCGGTTGGGTGGTAGGGTAACTCAGCGCAACGAAGCAGTCAACCAACGTGGCTGGCACAACACGTGTTGTGGTACATGGCTGAGCATTAGGGCAGCATTCACAATTGATGTTACTTGATCCCCTGGCGGAATAGTTCACTGTGCTCGACTGGAGCTGCGCATTACTAAGTGACCATGGTGCATTGTTTACAATGTTCACATGGCGTGTATAAAAAGAGGTTCCATGAACTGGTATGAAAAAGTCCTGAGGTACGTTCACTGGCGAAGGTATGGTAGCACTCGCATTATTAATGTAAATGCCTGACAAGTCGACAGAGGCGTTCGTGAACTCTGCAACTTGTTGCTGTGCCACGTTCGTGGAAGGATACTGTTGAAGTCTATACGGGACAGAAGCAGGTCCATCTACGGAATTAACGCTGTCTGCTTGCACACTGTAATTAATGTTTCGTTGCACTGATGTAGATGTAGGAGATGTGAAGGGGTTGTTCCGCTGGTGGGATTCATATTTCGGCGTAATGTGAGGGAAGTATGGCATCATAAAACCAGAGTCACTTGGATTGTTCTCTAGGTTATGTACTTGATGGCACAATGTATACAGCACAAAAACAAAGAAAAGGGCCCCAAGATGCGGGTCTCTGCTTGATGCTCCAAAGAACATGGCAAAGAGAAATCAAACCTTTGTAGCTCGTGACAGTCGATGTTTAACTACTTCTGTGAATGTTGCCACATAGGTATTACAAATTCACAAGCATAAATTTTCAGGACTGTCTGTATGGGATAAGGAATCTGAATGGGGGTAGTATAAACTATATTGTACTATTCAGCCCATTTTAAACATTTGTTATATTAAAAGGATTTTTAATTTGAATATATATTTACTGATCTTTAGTCTGTGTGTGTGAAATTTTTCAATCGATTTCAAACATTTTGTTGAGATGTGGTAAATTTCAAAGCTATTTCAGTTTCTCTTCACCTAACTGGTATATTGCTTCCTTGCATGTACATCTCATGGATAAAGGGATTCTCACCATGTAAAGACAATAAATTGTGGTATGTGATAAATTACAGTATTTTAAAATGTAAATAATATGGTCACTACACAGTATCTAAAATGTGAAAGTAATGTTTAAGTAACAGGTACCAGCACAAGAGTCCATTTTATTGTCTGAAGGTAATGCTATCATTACTTAAATATTCATTCAGTGAACAACAACATTTATGCACAAAAATGGGGCATAATCACCTTTTTATTGATACTAAATCAATGGTGTGTAATTTTCTGCTTTTTCGTTTGTTATACATCTTCACATTGATGTGCTCAGCAGACTGTGAACAGAATTTAAATAGAATTTAAATATCTAAGAGGGAAATATGAAATTTTCTCAGTTTCTCATATTGTTCACATGTTGAAAACAGTTGACTACAAATAATTCTTGGTTGTTTTTTGTCAAGATGCATTTGATTTCATCAGCCACAATATGTTGCTCAGTAAACTGGGATGTTACAGACTACAGACATAACCCATGGCTAGACGATATCTTACTAACAACTTGAAGAGAAAGTAAGAAGGAAACATCATAAAGTTGAACTACTTAGAAAAGTGCAGTAATAAATAGGGCATATCATATGGCTCCAATACAGGGCCAGTTCTGATTTTTCATTTTGTAAATAACCAAGAAGAAATCAGTCATTATCATAGGTAGATCAAATTTGCAGTAGGGGAAGAACCATTGATTTTGTCTGTATACTTTAGGTTTAGAGTGTGATGATGTATGTGCAGGTGTCTTTAATAACCTGCCAGCAGAAACAAAATAAGAAATCCTGAATTTATGCCTATTCCAAGATTATTAAAAATTATATTATTATTATATTAAAAAAAGAGCAACATCTGATGGCCCAAGTACCTTCAAGTTTTGAAAATACCTATTGACAGTGTCATAACTCCTCCCGAACAGGCAATGAAGGCCCAAGGTACTGACTGGCCACCGTGTCATCCTTAGCCCATAGGCATCAGTGGATGTGGATATGAAGGGGCATGTGGTCAGCACACCGCTCTCCCAGCCGTATGTCAGTTTCCGAGACCAGAGCTGCTACTTCGCAATCAAGTAGCTCCTCAGTTTGCCTCACAAGGAATGAGTGCACCCCGCTTGCCAACAGTGCTCAGCAGACTGGGTGACCACCCATCCAAGTGCTAGCCCAGCCCAACAGTGCTTAACTTCAGTGATCTGACGGGCAAGGCAAGGCTGTTGGCCTTGACAGTGTCATAATTAATAACATTTCTCATAAGCAAGCCTAATTTCTTACAGCATGTGGATAATGGGTAAAAAATATATGGATTTAGTCATATAAATATTAAGCAAGCTGTTGTATATGAACACCAGTTACTTGTCAGTGGCTGTGCTGAGATGGACGCACCAGTTCCTGTCAATCAGCAAAGTTAAGCATGGTCAGGTGTGGCCAGTACTTGGTTGGGTGACTGTCTGGGTATGCTGCACACTGTAGACAATGTCCTCTTCATGGCAGAGAGGTAGGAGGGGTGGTAGTGTAAAGTCATGATCACCAGACATTGTGCCAATGCCCTGAATTCAATTCCAAACTTCCTTGCCATTTTTCTTGAATTGACACTGTAGATGGCAATCACTTGGTGGACTTGAAAGTTAAGATTGGTGCTCCCCTTGGTACTCTCCAAGGGAAGCAGGCTATGTCACAGTGTTAGGTTTCACCGTCTCCTTCTCTCATAATCTCCACCGTAAACATGACACTACGCTATAGACACACCGATTACAGTCATCTACACTTAATAGATACACTTACACACACAGCTCTCATGTCTATGGGTGCAAATGATAGGGAAAACATTTCCAAGTAGATGGCTGAATCTGCTTTCTGGGATCTCCCAGCCAGTCATACCACATGACCACATGGCTTTACTTTACATTTTTACTTTTACCATGGTCTGTAGTTTTTTTTACCAAACCAGTAAGTTTCATTATGGATTTTGCTATGGTCCATGTACGTAGAAATAGTGAATAGCAATTAAATGAAAGTTAATTGTTAATACTGTGGTATACAGCATTACTATTATAATAGCTACTCCTATTTGTTAATGTATGTCTTGAGTCATTTCACAGCCTGAAGCCTCTCCTTCATGGTGGAATTCACTCGGGAAATCATTCAAATTATAGGTATCAGGTCCATAAATATGTACATAACTATGTAGGAAGCCAAAGAAATATTTTGTGATATAATTGCACAGAAGTCATATTCATATAATCATTTAAAATGGGACCACATGCTACAGAATCAGAATTCTAAGATATACATGGTGAAGAAAAAATTTCATACTTTGCAATCAGCATGCAATTCCACATTCCAATGCAAGACAAAAGGGTACCCAGCTAAACCTAATCTGGCCAATAGGATTAATAGAAATACAATTTAAAAAACTAGGCTCTGGCAACACTGCAACTGTGTGCAGCATGACCAAGAGCAGGTAGCACGATCTCTGTGCTGTGCAAAAGCTGTCCCATTAGCTCAGTGAGACAACACAGTGTGGTGGGGAATAGATATGGATATGCAGACTCACTAATGTTCAGTCAAGTTTGTGCCAAATATTTTTTTCCCAGTTAAAAGCCTGATGTCTTGTGTATTTATTTATGTTACTGTAACCTTTAAATAAATGAAGATATAACATTGACTTCTGACAGATTTAAATGACCATTATGTTTCATCCATGGCATAAATAAAGCAAACAGAAAATAATAGGAGATACAGTACCATTGCCTGTATCCAGTGAGGTAAAAAACACATTGGGTAGGGAACTTGTTCCTGTAATGTCTCCACAAATAAAAATCTAGTGGATTAAGAACTGGGGAATGTGGAGGCCAGAACATTGGACTTCCATGACCAGTTCATTTCCCTACAAACAGTTCATTTAAATGGTTACACACATTCATTCCAAATTGTGGTGGTGCACCTTCATCCTGAAACCATAGCTATCACCAAACACAAAGTGGGACATTTGCTAATGTGTCAGGCAAAGTTCTGCAAAGAAACATATGGTACAGGGGTGCATTCAACTTGTCCAGCAGTAGGTAAGGCTGCAGAAGCACTTCTTCCACAATTCTGCAAACAGGTTTATCCCAAAGCATGCCCTAAACCCTCATTCTGTGGTGACATTTGGGTTGTGTTATGACCATAAATGGTTGTTGTGGAGGTTGAAAATACTTTCATGGGTGAAGCTAGATTTGTCAGTCCATATCACATTATTTTACAGACTGCTCATTAAATTTTACGTGGTGCATAGCCATTCACAAAACTGTAATCATTGAATGTTGTCTTCTGGCTGTTGGTGTTAAGTTGATGTGTAATGAAATAGAGATGCACTTCAACGATGAGTTTTTGAGATATCTGGAACTACCATGCAGTATAACGGCTACTTCACCAAGGTGACTGGTGAATGATTTCAAGAATGACATTCTCTGTTTGTGGAGTACATCTAGTCTTTGGACAACCTCAGTCCATCACTTGTGGACAATGATTACTAGTATCCTGAAGGCATTGCTCCAGGCGTAAAAAAAAAAGGAAATTCATATTGGGATTGTGCCTTTGACGGTATTGTGGAGCATACACATGAACGGCAGCAGCAGCAGCAGCAGTTTGGTTATTGCACGTACCTAGCACCAAAAGCATTATCGACATATTCATTGTCTGTGCACTCCATTGGGAAGCCACCCTATATGAAACTGACAGGACCAGTTATGATTGTGCACTGCATGGTTAGCAGACACATTCAGTTTAATGGATTCCACTGCCATGTGATAGGTTAGTGTCATGTGACAAAATTATGCCCTGCTTATGGGCAGTGAGGACTAGGGAATGAGTGTTTAAAAAATAAAAAAAGAACCTGATGAGGATTTGGTGATGTCCCAGCAATCTTCTCAGTGAAGTGTGATGGCTGGTATGGTAATGGGTGGTGATACATGTTCCACTGTACATTCTGATGCACTGCACAATGTGAGTGTTGCCACCTCCTCATTTTCATACAAGTGTTTTCAAAATGTACGCAGTCTGATTTTGCTAGATAAACTTCAGTCTGGAGTATGAATGAGGAATCATATGCTGATCTCCAAGTGTGGCATTTTTTCTTTACCTCATATAAGTGAAGCATGCATTTAATGAATATCAAATTTGTCAATATTTCTGGATAATCTCAAGTACTATGGTATGAATGGGATAGAGCTCAAATGGTTTAAATCATACCTAACTGGAAGAGTGCAGAAAGTTGAAATAAGCAGTTCACATAATATGCAAAAAACTGGTGATTTCTCAAACTGGGGAACAATCAAGAATGGGGTGCTGCTAGGTTCAGTCTTGGGTCCTCTGCTGTTCTTAATATATATTAATGACTTGCCATCCTATATTCACGAAGATGCTAAGCTGGTACTTTTTGCCGATGATACGAGTATGTATGTCATGTAAACAGTGACAGTGATCATCAAGTGACAGTCCAAATAAGGCATACCCCAAACAAAACTGCGATAAAACAATCTCATCAAACAAACACAAAGGTACTACGAAAAAATAAACACTATAATAACCTAAAAGTTTTCTCAGACTGTTTTAGAAGAGGGTTAGCAATAAAACTGAAAACAGATGACGCAGCAGGAAGGCTCAAAATTCAGGGACTAGTAAAACCAAATGCAAGATTAAGTCAAATTGTTGACAGTGTTGAAGAAGAATGCAAGAGTCAATCATCAAAGGACTATGCAGTAATTGTAGGAGGTGCTAATGATGTGTATCACAATGAAACAGTTGCAGCAACAAAAGCACTGAAAGAGTCACTGGGTAAGCTAACACATACCAATGTAATAGTGGCTAAAATACCTCACCGTTATGATCTAATAGAACAATCATGTGTGAACAACGAAATTAAAAAAGCAAATAACCTCTATGATTCAGTATGTAAACATTTCAAAAATGTAACAGTGATTGACATGAATGATATTTCAGACTGCTGCCACACCACAATTGTGCCCCTTAGCAAACCTTGTCACTGTAACAGAGCTTGTCATACAAGCCATGGTCAGCATCTAAATGGCTTAGGAAAGTCACTTCAAAGCAAAAAGATACTTGGGATTGTAAGAGAAAAATTAAGCGCTGCTAACAAACAATTTATAGGCTTCAGTTCAAAGGTATGGTACAGGGAAACTCCCAGTAGTGACCAAATCTAACACAAGTTGGATTTGGTCACAACAGTTTGCAAGGGACAGTAAAGATAATGCAACAGAAAAAGCAACAAGTATTCCTCCCAGTAACAAATAAGATTTAATGTTATTTCATGTTAATGTACAATCCCTAAGACATAAGGTTAATGAGTTACAGTACTTGGCAGACAAAATTAACTGTAGCATACTGTGTATTAATGACCATTGGTTGCATGACTTGGAAATAGATTTGTGTGTACCTAATGGCTACATATTAGCCACGAAATAGTGTAGAACAAATATTGCACATGGTGGAGTTGCAATCTACATCAAAGAAAACTTAAATCTGCAGCATTCGGTGATAGACCAATGCAAACATTGAATTGAAGGTGTATTTGAAGTAGCAGCCATAATACTGCATACCCAAAAAATTATCATTGTTTCTGTGTACCGTAAGCCTCTGATGAGGAAGTTCTTATAGATAAACTAAATTCACTAATCAAATTATTCACTAAATACGAAAATCACAAAATTTTTATTGTGGGTGATTTCAATATAGATATAAGAGAAAGTAGAAAAAATGTAAATGGCATGGTTAACAGCCTAAAGGCACTAAACTGCTACTGTATAAATGATAAACCTACTAGACTAGATGCATGCCTTGACAATGTAATTAGTAATGTAAATCAGGATCAACTAAAGCATGATGTGATTAAGTTAGAGTTATCTGATCATTATTTGTCGGGATATGGGTCAGAATAGGCAGTATGAACCCGGAGAGAACTAAACAGTTAGTCACTTTCAGAATACTAACAGAGAGCAATATTGTACAATTGAAACATGAACTGAAGGTGGTAGATTGGCCAAATACACTACACAATATAAAAAGTCTTGATGAATGGTTCTCTGTGTTTTTATATATCATTAAAAATGCAGTAGATAGTCACTATCCACTTATCACAAAAAGATGCACCCCTAACAACAGAAAAAAACCTCAGCACTCTAACAAGTGGTACACTCCAGAGCTCAAGCAAATGAGGACACTGCTACTTATACTAAAAAAATAATAGTGATAAAAATGAGGAAGCCAGGAAACACTATGTGACCCTTAAGAAGTTGTACAAATATGAAATAAAATCAGCTAAATGTAAAGTAAATGATGAATATATTGCAGGCTCAAAAATACCTGTCAAGCAGCTTGGAATATAATAAAAAGTGAAATCAATATGAGTAAACAGGAAGCCAAAGTGCCTATAGATTGCAACATCCTTAACGAGTATTTTATTTACTGTGCCAGCTCTCATTCTTCTTCTTCTTCTTTTGGTAAAAACAATTCTGATAATATTTCAGCTGCTGTAACCCTTCTTAAACAACAAGCACCAGCAACCAAGAAATTCTCTTGGTCAAAAATCAACTCCGGCCACATTATCAAATCTATAAAGAAACTTAAAAACTCGGAAACAGACAACTATTACGGACTTAGTAACAGTATTGTTAAACACTTAGCCACTGCAATCTTAATGCCACTAACATATCTGGTGAATCGCATACTAGAAGAAGGAGTATTCCCTGAATGTCTGAAAATGACAGTTACACTTGCAATCTATAAGAAAGGTGACAGAAAAATGTCAAATAATTATAGACCTATATCAACAGTTCCCATTATATCAAAAGTAATAGAAAACTGCATACATATCCAAATTTACAATTATTTTGAGAGTAATAAATTATTGAATAAGAACCAGTTTGGCTTTCGATCTGAACTATTGACAATCAAAGCAGTTGAATGCCTCCTTAGGAATATATATGAAGGATATGAAAATAAGAAACTCACTTGTGCTACACTGTTAGATTTAACAAAAGCCTTTGACTCAGTCACACATGAAATAATGACAAAAAAAAACTAGAGCATTATGGTATTGTAGATAAACCATTACAATTTTTTCAATCATACTTAAGCAATAGGGTGCAATTAGTAAAAACAAACTATCAAAAGTCAACACCCATGAAAGTAAAGAGAGGAATTCCACAAGGCTCAGTGCTTGGCCCTTTCCTGTTCATTGTTTACATCAATGACTTCTGAAATTATATGCCATGCAAAAATGTACTGTATGCTGATGATATGACACTAATAACAGATGGAGAAAATCTGCAAGATGCCATAGAATACAACAAAGTAGTAACTGAAATGAGCAGTGACTGGTGCAGAGCCAACCTTTCATCAATAAACAAATTGAAAACTGAAGAAGTTTACTTCACCCTGAAACAAATTGAACAGAATACAAAAAAATGTCAAGTTACTAGGTTTGCATATAGATCAAAAACTTATATGGGACAGACACACAAATTATCTATGTGGCAAACTTGCTCGAACTCTCTTTCTATTACACAAGCTGAGACACGTTATCAGTAAAAATCTGCTACTCTCTACACACTTTGCTTTTTCCATTCACAACTGCAATACGGAGTACTTCTTTGGGGTAACTCAGTGGGTTCAAGTACCATCTTCAAGTGGCAGAAGAAAGCAGTCAGGTGCATTTTAGGACTAGCACCAAGACAAAGTTGCAAAAATCATTTTCAAGAACTAAAGATAATGACACTTCCTAGTATATACATTTATAATTGTTTAATATATGCTAAAGAGAATGTAAAGAACTTTAACTTAAGATCTGAAGTGCATGTTCATAATACTTGAAGTAATAGTAACATAGACCTACCATACACAAGGCTGACATTAACACAACACAGCCATAAACACCTTAGCTTGAAATTTTGTAACAGACTCCCAAAAGCTGTGAGCAAACTACCAATGAATAACAATAGAAGTGTGGCTCAAATGTACGCCATATTACTCACTTGATGAGTTTCTAAACAGTGACACAAAAGAGATATGCTACATGAAACAAAAAACTGCCATGCCAATTATACATATATGTTTGTGACAGTAATGTACCAGCAAAGAGTTTTTACATGGATATGTAAGACATACCATAAACATATCTTGATACTATTGTATATTTAACTGTTATGATGTATTATTATTATTATTATTACTACTACTGTGAATGAATAATTGTTGTATTATCAATATTACTTTAGCATGCGTATCTGCTTGCCCTGCACAAGTACAGTTATGTACAATAATAATTATTGTAATTAAAAAAAATGTATTGAACACACTGACAATGCCAATTGTATGGAAAACATACTGAAAGGCAAATAAAGATTCTATTCTATTCTATCTATTCTGTTCTATTCTAAGTATAGCTATCACACCAATCAGGCAGGAATTAACTGATGAAATTGTAAACGATGTTTTTCAAAAAATCATGAAGTGGTTCTCTGCAAATGGGCTCTCATTGAACTTTGACAAAACACAGTATATACAGTTTCACACAGTAAATGGAATGACACCATTAATCAATATAGACTTAAATCAGAAATCGGTAGCTAAGGTAGAATATTCAAAATTTCTAGGTGTATGCATTGATAAGGGGTTGAATTGGAAAAAAACACACTTAAAAGATCTGCTGAAATGTTTGAGTTCAGCTACTTATGCTATTAGGATCTTTGCAAATTTTGGCGATATACATCCCATTAAATTAGGTTACCACACATATTTTCATTTTCTGCTTTCTTATGGCATTATATTCTGGGGTTACTCATCATTGAGTAAAAGAGTGTTCATTGCACAAAAGTGTGTAATCAGAATAATTGCTGGAGCTCATCCAAGATCATCCCACAGACATTTATTTAAAGAGCTAGGGATCTTCGCTGTAGCCTAAGAATATATATATTCGCTTATGAAATCTATATCTAAAAAGAAAGATGATGAAACTTACCAAACAAAAGCGCTGGCAGGTCGATAGACACACTAACAAACACAAACATACACACAAAATTCTAGCTTTCGCAACCAATGGTTGCCTCGTCAGGAAAGAGGGAAGGAGAAGGAAAGACAAAAGGATATGGGTTTTAAGGGAGAGGGTAAGGAGTCATTCCAATCCCGGGAGCGGAAAGACTTACCTTAGGGGGAAAAAAGGACAGGTATACACTCGCACACACACACATATCCATCCACACATACACAGACACAAGCAGACATTTGTAAAGGCAAAGAGTTTGGGCAGAGATGTCAGTCGGGGCGGATGTACAGAGGCAAAGATGAAGTTGAAAGACAGGTGAGGTATGAGCGGCGGCAAATTGAAATTAGAAATTAGCGGAGATTGAGGCCTGGCGGATAGCGAGAAGAAAGGATATGCTGAAGGGCAAGTTCCCATCTCCGGAGTTCTGACAGGTTGGTGTTAGTGGGAAGTATCCAGATAACCCGGACAGTGTAACACTGTGCCAAGATGTGCTGGCCGTGCACCAAGGCATGTTTAGCCACAGGGTGATCCTCATTACCAACAAACACTGTCTGCCTGTGTCCATTCATGCGAATGGACAGTTTGTTGCTGGTCATTCCCACATAGAACGCTTCACAGTGTAGGCAGGTCAGTTGGTAAATCACGTGGGTGCTTTCACACGTGGCTCTGCCTTTGATCGTGTACACCTTCCGGGTTACAGGACTGGAATAGGTGGTGGTGGGAGGGTGCATGGGACAGGTTTTACACCGGGGGCGGTTACAGGGGTAGGAGCCAGAGGGTAGGGAAGGTGGTTTGGGGATTTCATAGGGATGAACTAAGAGGTTGCGAAGGTTAGGTGGACGGCGGAAATACACTCTTGGTGGAGTGGGGAGGATTTCATGAAGGATGGATCTCATTTCGGGGCAGGATTTGAGGAAGTCGTATCCCTGCTGGAGAGCCACATTCAGAATCTGATCCAGTCCCGGAAAGTATCCTGTCACAAGTGGGGCACTTTTGGGGTTCTTCTGTGGAAGGTTCCGGGTTTGAGGAGATGAGGATGTGGCTCTGGTTATTTGCTTCTGTACCAGGTCGGGAGGGTAGTTACGGGATGCAAAATCTGTTTTCAGGTTGTTGGTGTAATGGTTCAAGGATTCCGGACTGGAGCAGATTCGTTTGCCACGAAGACCTAGGCTGTAGGGAAGGGACCGTTTGATGTGGAATGGGTGGCAGCTGTCATAATGGAGGTACTGTTGCTTGTTGGTGGGTTTAATGTGGACGGACGTGTGAAGCTGGCCATTGGACAGGTGGAGGTCAACGTCAAGGAAAGTGGCATGGGATTTGGAGTAGGACCAGGTGAATCTGATGGAACCAAAGGAGTTAAGGTTGGAGAGGAAATTCTGGAGTTCTTCTTCACTGTGAGTCCAGATCACGAAAATGTCATCAATAAATCTGTACCAAACTTCGGGTTGGCAGGCCTGGGTAACCAGGAAGGCTTCCTCTAAGCGACCCATGAATAGGTTGGCATACGAGGGGGCCATCCTGGTACCCATGGCTGTTCCCTTTAATTGTTGGTATGTCTGGCCTTCAAAAGTGAAGAAGTTGTGGGCCAGGATGAAGCTGGCTAAGGTAATGAGGAAAGAGGTTTTAGGTAGGGCGGCAGGTGATCGGCGTGAAAGGAAGTGCTCCATCGCAGCGAGGCCCTGGACATGCGGAATATTTGTGTATAAGGAAGTGGCATCAATGGTTACAAGGATGGTTTCCGGGGGTAACAGACTGGGTAGGGATTCCAGGCGTTTGAGAAAGTGGTTGGTGTCTTTGATGAAGGATGGGAGACTGCATGTAATGGGTTGAAGGTGTTGATCTACGTAGGCAGAGATGCGTTCGGTGGGGGCTTGGTAACCAGCTACAATGGGACGGCCGGGATGATTGGGTTTGTGAACTTTGGGAAGAAGGTAGAAGGTAGGGGTGCGGGGTGTTGGTGGGGTCAGGAGGTTGATGGAGTCGGGTGAAAGGTTTTGTAGGGGGCCTAAGGTTCTGAGGATTCCTTCTTCCCCCCCCCCCCCCCCCCCCCAAGAAAAAAAAAAAAAAAAATTTTGACACCTTTTATTAACCAGACACATTTCACAGAAGTAATTGAACTACGAGCATTTATTATTTTGTTGTATCTAGCAGGTACTTACAGAGGGAATTGCCGAAGTCTGGAGGAACTTTTGGGGCTGAAGGTGATGGCGTTGAAAAATTCAGTCTTTTGATGAATCTCAAACAGTTTAACAGTTTTTTTGGTGACTGAACTACCAGAGCCCAACAGAAGGAATTTGACTGGCTAGCTCCTATTTGTGAAGTTTTTGAAAAGCACATGGAAAATTGGGGATAACATCACAATAGATGAAATGCTTCCTGGTTTTCATGGTAGATGTGTTTTTTGGTAGTGCATACCCTTAAAACCAAACAAATGTGGAAATGTTGATGCTAAAATGATATACACAGTAAACATGGAGATCTACATTGGACTACAGACTGCTGGTCCTTTCTTTATCAGCAACAAACCAACTGAAGTTGTCAAGAGAATGGCTAAGCCTGTATTTAGATCCAGTCAAAATATGACTGCTGGTAACTGTTTTTCTGATTTTGACCTCATCAACTATTTGAAGGCAAAAAAAGCTGTCATATGTTGGAACTGTCATAAAAATAAAAGGCAATAGCTATCAGATTTTGTTGGTGTAAAAGGGAGGACATAATACAGCAGTATGTCTGGCTTTAATGATGGGAAGATTTTGGTTTCCTACATATTGCACCTGAACAAAAATGTTGTTCTTGTGTCTTCACTTCACAACGATGATGACATTTATCCTGAAACTAGAGAGAAAAATAAACCAGAGAGAGTCACTTTCTATAATTCAACAAAATGTGACATTGATGCCCCAGAACAAATGTGTGCTATTTATTGTGTGATCAGAAACTGAGTGCTGGCTAATGATAATTTTTTTCACAATTTTGAATATGGGTGGTATCAAGTCCCAGGTTATGTACCTTGCAAATCAACTGGAGAAACTGCATAGAAGAATGTATTTAAACTTGCTGGCACATCAACTTGTTCTTCGAGAGCTCCGCAGAAGAAGCACGAAGAAGATGAGAATTCCCTTCAGCTTCAGAGCCTACAGAGAGAAATCACAACCTCTCTCATATTGCAAAAAACGTGGATGCATCACCTGCACTACAGAAATGGGTTGCAGAAGGATGTCAAACTGTGAATGTCAAAACTGCCTTTGCACAATGTGCTTATCCCATGCAAATTTGGTCTGCCAACTTTGCTTATCTGTCCACCAATGGTTTTCTTCTGGTAATTCTGAGTGAGTATGGAAGGCATCAGTATCAAAATAGTGACTTAAAATGGGAGCATAAATTCTTCATTTGATAATATTTATAAAATTTATGTCTGAAAACTCTCACTGTTCAATGGTGGATTCAAAATTTTGGTCATTTATACTTTGTTCCTTTTGTGTTTAGTAAAAAGTTTTCTCAGCATCCATTTTCATATGGTCTGTTTCTACACATTCCCATGAAAGCCACTGATTATGTTTAGATTACTAAAGTTGGAAATATGAGAAAATAGCTGATTTCAAAATCTGTGCCTGTCAAGTTCAGTGCACACAAACACAGGAGCCCCAGAATTGTGCCTGAGAGACAATATTACACACATTTCTAATAATCCTTTTTTGTAGTAAGAATAATCCATTTAGGTTTATTCTACTTGCAATCCTCAAAAATATTATTCCAGTCTTACAACAAACTCAAAATAGCTGTGAGTTGTGTAGCATGTATTGTCATTACAAATGCAACACTGCTTAACTTCCATGCCAAGTAACTTATGCGTGAAGACAATGGCAATTTTTTCTCCTGAAACCGACCTAGGAATGTGACAGAATCTGATTTATCAGTGGACTTTAAATCTTTACTTAAGAAATTTAATTCAAAATTTTCTTGTACTCTGCTATTAGGTGTTTGTGTTGTTAAAGAGTACAAATGACAGACAAGGATATCAAATATAGCATTATGAATGAATGTAGATAGATATTTCAAAATATTTCGTTACAATTAGTTAATGATTGTTATGGTTCAAACCTGCATCAGTAGGTACTGTCACATAATTGCAGATTCTGAAATTGAAATGTGGGCAGTGTTTCATTATTTAGGATCCACCACAAGAGTGTCCATGCAAAATAGAAAAATGTACCAATTCTTTGCCTACTGTTAGTAGCACTATATCAGATCTATACAATCCTTCTTTCTTCCTTCTCTTTATGTTGTTTCTTATCTCATTGAAATAGCACATTTGTGCTTCAAAGGATGCCAGTCTCATGCACTGTGCAGAATATTTCTAACATTTTTCTTTGGACAACACAAGACAGTGTGGTAGCGAGGTGCAAGACTAACATGTCTCTTGCAGTTGACTTACGTATTGTGCGTAGCCGATTCTCTTCTCTGGGTAGTCAGCTACGTCGATCTCCCAAAAGCTTCTTCTCTGAAGACTATAGCAGATTACAGGAATTTATTAAGCTACTTCTCTATTCTTGAAATAATTCGTGTACTCGTGGAACACTTTCAGTTCGTTCTTTTTATATTTTCATCTCTCAACACAAAGCAACCTTCACTCTTTTTCACATAAGTAATTAAACTCTGGCAAGCCAACTGGTGTCTTTAAACATCAGACTCAATAAAACACAAGTTCAATAGCATAGTAACAATCCAATAGTATATGAACATCACATGAGTTCCTGCCTCATGCAGAGCTAAGATGTGAAGTAAGATAAAAGTCTCTAGTCTCAGGCATGTCCAATACATGAATGTGCCTAGAAATCTATATTCAATTGTTGATTAGTCTTTCTTACAATCAACATAGACACTAACACACCAATGGATACTACATAATTATTCCTTGGATTTTCATCACATCTTTTGTGGCACTGGCGGCAAACACTTGTCGTCGTAAGTGACTCGCCCCATCTTACAGTCTTCTATTAACAAACTTCTGATCTGCACATAGAAACAGGTGGATCAGTAGAAACTTTCTCACTCTCCTGCATTCGTACCTAAAATATTGGGTGTTCGAGACGGTGGGGGGCCAAATGTTTCTAGAATTTACAGAGAAATTCTTGAGGCAATACATATCCCTCCCCTTAGCTCGAACACGTGATATTTTTTACATATTCATTGTGTACAATAGTCTCACACAAGATAATTCTTTATCTTTTAACAGTACATCTTTTACTACTAATAACCCTGCATATTTTCCCACAATTATAAAGCATGAACCTTTCACTCTTTCTGGAAAAATAAATCTATGACTAGTGTCATGTATAATTGTTTACAATATTCTCTAGAAGTAATGGACAAATAACAAAACTCTGCAGCTAGTTTGTTAGATCTAAGTAAAGCTTTGACATATTGGACCACAAAATCCATTGAAAAAGCTCCAAAAGTATGGCATATTAGAAGCTCTTCCAAAAACTTGAGAAAGGACAGGATATTACAAATACACATAATGAGATAGAGGGAGACGAAAGAAATGTCACCATCACGGAGAAAATAAAAAGGGAAGATCTGCAGATGCAGGGTGTGCAGGAAGCTCTATTAGAAGTGAAAAATGGCAAAGCTCCTGGAATACATGACATCACAGTGGAAATTATCAAAGCTGTAGGACCTATTGGAATTCAGTTGCTGTATAGAATACTAAGGATGTTATGGACATGTAGAAACATTCCTGATGACTGGGCTAAGGTAATTACTGTACCTATCTTTGAGAAGCATTTATGAAAAGACAATTGTACAGAAAATCTTGAATAAGATAGAACCACAACTAAGAGAAGAACAACAAGGATTTTGACCTGGAAAATCAACTAAAGATGCCATATTTACAACCAGATAGGTTGTAGAAAAGAAATGGGAATTTGGGAAAAACATCATAGCTGCATTCATGGACACAAAAAAACTTGAATCTGTTAGAAGGGAAGAGCTATGGCAAGGTTTGAATAGACTGAAACCATAAAAAAGAATGCAACTGAGAATCAGAAACATGTACAAAAAATAACTGAATTCTGTTCTAAAGCAAGAAATCAGAATGGCTGTAATGGACAGAGGGGTTTGACACTGAAGTGTGCTCTCACTAGTACTTTTTGATCGTCACGGCCAACATCATAAGTAAAATTTGCCGAGGGTCAGCACCAAATGGTTTGAAAATCATAGCATAAGCGGATGGTATAAAGGTGTGGGAAGAAAATGAACAGAAATAGGAAGAACAGCTAAACACATGTCAGAATGTAATTGAAGAAGCAGGCATGGAAATAACTTTAACAAAAAGTGAAATAATGAAAATCAGCAGGAAAAATGAAAAAAAAATGGTGGAAAAATTAATAAGTAACTAGATGCTTTCAAATATCTAGGAAGTAAATTGACCAAGAAAAGAAACATCAAGAATGAAATTTTGGAGAGAATATAAAGTATTCACAATTTTATTACTGTATATCAGGTACAACCACAACGGAGGGGTATCTGTTGAGGGACAGACAAACGTGTGGTTCCTGAACAGGAGCAGCAGCCTTTTCAGTAGCTGCAGGGGCAACAGTCTGGATGATTGACTGATCTGGCCTTGCAACACTAACCAAAACGGCCTTGCTGTGCTGGTACTGCGAACAGCTGAAAGCAAGGGGAAACTACAGCCGTAATTTTTCCCGAGGGCATGCAGCTTTACTGTATGGTTAAATGATGATGGCGTCCTCTTGGGTAAAGCATTCCGGAGGTAAAATAGTCCCCCATTCGGATCTCCGGGTGGGGACTATTCAAGAGGACGTCGTTATCAGGAGAAAGAAAACTGGCGTTCTACAGATCGGAGTGTGGAATGTCAGATCCCTTAATCGGGCAGGTAGGTTAGAAAATTTGAAAAGGGAAATGGATAGGTTAAAGTTAGATATAGTGGGAATTAGTGAAGTTCAGTGGCAGGAGGAACAAGACTTTTGGTCAGGTGAATACAGGGTTATAAATACAAAATCAAATAGGGGTAATGCAGGAGTAGGGTTAATAATGAATAAAAAAATAGGAGTGTGGGTAAGCTACTACCAAAAGCATAGTGAATGCATTATTGTGGCCAAGATAGACACGAAGCTCATGCCTACTGCAGTAGTACAAGTTTATATGCCAACTAGCTCTGCAGATGATGAAGAAATTGATGAAATGTAGGGTGAGATAAAAGAAATTATTCAGGTAGTGAAGGGAGACGAAAATTTAATAGTCATGGGTGACTGGAATTCGAGAGTAGGAAAAGGGAGAGAAGGAAACATAGTGGGTGAATATGGATTGGGGGAGAGAAATGAAAGAGGAAGCCACCTGGTAGAATTTTGCACAGAGCATAACTTAATCATAGCTAACACTTGGTTCAAGCCTCATAAAAGAAGGTTGTATACATGGAAGAATCCTGGAGATACTAGAATGTATCAGATAGATTATATAATGGTAAGACAGAGATTTAGGAACCCGGTTTTAAATTGTAAGACATTTCCAGGGGCAGATGTGGACTCTGACCACAATCTATTGGTTATGAACTGTAGATTAAAACTGAAGAAACTGCAAAAAGGCGGGAATTAAAGGAGATGGGACCTGGATTAACTGACTAAACCAGAGGTTGTACAGAGTTTCAGGGAAAGCATAAGGAAACAATTGACAGGAATGGGGAAAGAAATACAGTGGAAGAAGAATGGGTAGCTCTGAGGGATGAAGTAGTGAAGGCAGCAGAGGATCATGTAGGTAAAGAGACGAGGGATAGTAGAAATCCTTGGGTAACAGAAGAAATATTGAATTTAATTGATGAAAGGAGAAAATATAAAAATGCAGTAAATGAAGCAGGCAAAAAGGAATACAAATGTCTCAAAGATGATATCGACAGGAAGTGCAAAATGGCTAAGCAGGCATGGCTAGAGGACAAATGTAAGGATGTGGTGGCTTATCTCAATAGGGGTAAGATAGATACTGCCGACAGGAAAATTAAAGAGACCTTTGGAGAAAAAAGAGCCACTTGTATGAATATCAAGAGCTCAGATGGAAACCCAGTTCTAAGCAAAGAAGGGAAAGCAGAAAGAGGGAAGGAGTATATAGAGGGCCTATACAAGGGCGATGTACTTGAGGACAATATTATGGAAATGGAAGAGGATGTAGATGAAGATGAAATGGGAGATACGATACTGCGTGAAGAGTTTGACAGAGCACTGAAAGACCTGAGTTGAAACAAGGTCCCGGGAGTAGACAACATTCCATTGGAACTACTGACGGCCTTGGGACAGCCAGTCCTGACAAAACTCTACTATCTGGTGAGCAAGATGTATGAGACAGGCGAAATACCCTCAGACTTCAAGAGGAATATAATAATTCCAATCTCAAAGAAAGCAGGTGTTGACGGATGTGAAAATTACTGAACTATCAGTTTAATAAGTCACGGGTGCAAAATACTAACGCGAATTCTTTACAGACGCATGGAAAAACTGGTAGAAGCCGACCTCGGCGAAGATCAGTTTGGATTCCGTAGAAACACTGGAACACGTGAGGCAATACTGACCCTACGACTTATCTTAGAAAATAGATTAAGGAAAAACCAACCTACATTTCTAGCATTTGTAGACTTAGAGAAAGCTTTTGACAATGTTGACTGGAATACTCTCTTTCAAATTCTAAAGGTGGCAGGGGTAAAATACTGGGAGCGAAAGACTATTTACAATTTGTACAGGAACCAGGTGGCAGTTATAAGAGTAAAGGGACATTTAAGGGAAGCAGTGGTTGGGAAGGGAGTGAGACAGCGTTGTAGCCTCTCCCCGATGTTATTTAATCTGTATATTGAACAAGCAGAAAAGGAAACAAAAGAAAAATTCAGTGTAGGTATTAAAGTCCATGGAAAAGAAATAAAAACTTTGAGGTTCGCCGATGACATTGTAATTCTGTCAGAGACAGCAAAGGACTTGGAAGAGCAGTTGAACGGAATGGACAGTGTCTTGAAAGCAGGGTATAAGATGAACATCAACAAAAGCAAAACGAGGATAATGGAATGTAGTCGAATTAAAACGGGTGATGCTGAGGGAATTAGATTAGGAAATGAGACACTTAAAGTAGTAAAGGAGTTTTGCTGTTTGGGGAGCAAAATAACTGATGATGGGGGATATAAAATGTAGACTGGCAATGGCAAGGATAGTGTTTCTGAAGAAGAGAAATTTGTTAACATGGAGTACAGATTTAAGTGTCAGGAAGTCGTTTCTGAAAGTATTTGTATGGAGTGTAGCCATGTATTGAAGTGAAACATGGACGATAAATAGTTTGGAGAAGAAGAGAATAGAAGCTTTTGAAATGTGATGCTACAGAAGAATGCTGAAGATTAGATGGGTAGATCACATAACTAATGAGGAGGTATTGAATAGAATTGGGGAGAAGAGGAGTTTGTGGCACAACTTGACAAGAAGAAGGGACCAGTTGGTAGGACATGTTTTGAGGCATCAAGGGATCACAAATTTAGCATTGGAGGGCAGCGTGGAGAGTAAAAATCGTAGAGGGAGACCAATAGATGACTACACTAAGCAGATTCAGAAGGATGTAGGTTGCAGTAAGTACTGTGAGATGAAGAAGGTTGCACAGGATAGAGTAGCATGGAGAGCTGCATCAAACCAGTCTCAGGACTGAAGACAACAACAACAACAACAACAACATATCAGACATAATTAGAAACTGAAAAATACCTGACAAATCAAAGATCGTGGTTTACAAGTCATATTATCTGCCAATTTTGACATATGGATCATAATGTTGGACTACAGTGAAGAAAGGTCTGCTCAGATTTGCTTTCTAAAAGGGTTCCTGATTAAGATGAGAAGGGACAGAATAAGGAATGAAACAATATGAAATACCTTGCAGTTCAGGGCCCTAAAATAAACTACAGAGAGTAATAGGCTTAAAACCTTTCGTCACATTAAGAGAATGGGACAAGAAAGATTTTTGAGAAGAGCCTTGGAACAGGTAGAATCTGGATAAAGACCAATTGGAAGACCACAAACAAGGTGGAGAGACCAAGTTGAGGACAATGTGAACTGAAGAAGACTGCAGTGAGATGAGGTGCTAAGTGATAGACTGTGGGAGAAAAGAGAATCTTGGAAGGTGCTCTGTGAATGACTTGCGTAAGCAGGAAAATTTCAGAAAGGAGAAGAAGAAGAAAAAAAAGAAGAAGAAAAGAAGAAGAGACTCTACATTAAAATGTTTCTTCTCAGACATAACAAATCAGAAGAAGTAAGTAGTAATAAGACCTGAACTAAATTATACCCCTAGAATATATTTCTCAGATGCAGGAATAATAAAAAGCAGAGTACCTCAAGGATCCATTCATTGGCCAATTCTTTTCCTTCTGTGCATAAACAACCTAGATTTAAGCATTATTTGTAGATGATACAGGGTAAACCCTAAGACAGAAACAAGTAAACATAGATAAAGCTACAAACCAGCTAAATGACTAGTTTGGAGGAAATAAGCTAATGATCAACACATCCAAAACTTCTGTTTAAAGGAGGGAGCCTCCAACACTTATGTGGCTGCAAACTCCAGTGGAATTACATTCTCAATGGAAACAAAAGTTTTAGGCATATGGCTTCAACATGATTTTAAATGGCTGAGACACATAACAGAAACAAATCTGACACTGAAGAAAGTATGCTAGAGCCTACATTTTCTGGCACACCAAGTGAGCTTTCGCACTGTTTGAATTGTTTATTTTGGCAGTTCCACAGTATTTTACAGCATGGGATTATGTTCTGGGATGGCACAACCACTAGCTCAGTCATCTTAGTTGCACTGTTAGCTGCCACAGGCAGCAGATGAGTACAATATGACCGGTATGAGTGTTTCAGATACTTAATTTATTATGTAGCAAATCAGCATTCGTGGTTCATAGTTCCGCCAAGAATACATCACCCCTGAATTTCATTGCTTATCAGTGCAAATAAATATGCATTTTTGTGAATTTGCAGAAGCTACCATTTTCCTTTGCATTATCCATGAACAATTTGTACTGAATTAGCATTTGCGATTTAGTTACTGCAGCAGATATTGAAACTACCATATTGGGTTGCATCTAGTTTTCCCTTAAAGAGGAGTAGCCCTATACATTATCTGTGTCTATCGTAAATAACTCTGTATTCGTGTTTGCAAACAGCTATAATTAACCTTGAAACGTTTTTAAAAAATAATGAATTTTACCACAGGTTTTTGTGTTGCCTTAATAGAAATCTCATTTTGTGGATTTGCTTCAATTCTCATAGGGAATTAGCAACTTTTTAGCTCAACAGATTAAAAGAGCATCAATGGGCTTCAGTTAAAGCTATTTTTTCACGGCCTTATAATACATTGCACCAGCCAACTGCAGCCCCACTGTGAATGCTGTTCTCAAACGCAGAATGAATTGTTTGACATTTGTAAGAAGACAGAAATCGCCCTGACTACTGTCAAGTAATTGGCAGCTGCTTGAATTGGTGTGTTGGAAGACCTTCAGAGAGTCTTGTATCTATGATACTGGTACCAGAGGTACCTCAAGTATCATTCTCTCTTAAATCCTGTCTCTTCTGCAAAAAGTGTAGGATCCTCATCCACGTGACTGTGAGTGGCATGTCTATGGTAGGTCTAGGTATTCTGTAAAAGTGAAAAGGGACCGGAGAGGGCTGAGGATGTTATACCTATCCCTCTAACAAACACATCGGATGTGCTCTCTCTTGCTGAAACTGGAACTGAGCCAGTGGAACTCACTGTTTTGGGGAAACACAACAGGGTAGGGGTCCATTAACCATTGTTAGTTCAAACACCTGGCAAATGATGGTAGCCCTTAGGGAAATGGCAGCAAGGGACAAGAAAGGACACCAGGAGCATTCAGTGTTTATGCCTTGGGCCTCATTAGCATGTTCATTAGCATGTTCAAGAGGCTATTCCAGTAATGGAACCCTAAGGGAGTGGAACAAGAGGTGAAACTTTTTATAAAAATATTTAATTGCAAAAGCATTTTAAATACATAGCTTTGAAAACTGGTGTCTGACTTTTTGGTTAGAGATGAAAAAGTGCATGTTTCGCTTTTTTTTTTATTCAACCTGTGAAGGGGTGAAATAAGGTCAGACTAATTCACTGACTCATCATCACCCACCGAAACTGCTAAGGATAGAAATGTGAAGTTTCGAGAAGGAATGAATCTTATACTGTAGGCATTATTTAAGAAGGGATTGTCTGAAATTCCATTCCTAAGGGGCTGAAATAAGGGCTGAAAAGTTTTTTGAAAGTGTTTTGCTATTAAGGGAATTCTGAAGCTAGAACTACAAAAACTGGTATTTTGTTTCTCAGTCAGAAAATAAAAAAAATATTTGTTTTGGCACTGTGGAAAATTCAACCATTAAAGGGATAAAATAGTGGTTGAAAGTTTTTCTGAAAATAAATAGTTACTAAAGAACTAGTAAGGGATTTTTAAGGCTACATCTATGATATTTGGTATTTGTCTTCTTGGTTGGAAATAAAAAAAAGATACATGTTCATAGTTTCTGGAATTCAACCCCCAAGGCAGTGTAATATAGGATGAAAATTTTTAAGAAAATATTTTCCTACTTTAAAAAAACTTGAAGCTAAATTTATGAAAATTGATATTTCACTTCTTGGTTGGATATAAAGAAATACTTGTTAGGGGATGAAAGTTGCTGTGGAAATATCTCCACAGAATGCAAAAGGCATGATTAACAAAAACTTTGGACTCGAGCCACCAGAATCACTTTTTGGTCAAAAGTGCATTTGGATAAGACCATGTGTATGCAGTGTTAATTAGCGTGTAAAGCTAAGAAGGTATTGCAATTTGTGAACAACATAAAAATTTGATTAAAAAAAAAAAAATCCCTGCAGTCTACAGAGTGTCCAAAATTAATGTTCTAATTTCAAAATAGTGTAGAAAGGGATCCAACTTTTTCTTCTTTGTTTGGTACTGGCTTGCCTTCCGTGTGCCATTGCTGTTCACACAGCCAGTTCTCTCTTCTCCAATGGTTTCTTTAATTGTCCTATATGTAGCATCTTATTTTTCCCCTTGTTCTGCATATTTATAAAGGACAGTCTTGCATTTGTTCTCTAACCAGTCCTCTGTACCCATTCTGTACTTTCTGTCTCTTTCAGCATTTAGACATTTGCATTCTCTTATGCCTGCTTCATTTACGGCACTTATTAGATTTTTCCATATTGTCAATGAAATTCTCTATTTCAGCAAGAGTAATCAATTCTTGAAAATATAATGTAATTGGATAGATAAAAAAATCTACTCACCAAAAGGTGGCAGGAGAACCCACATACAAAAGATGTTACATTATTCTAGCTTTTGGAGCCAGTGGCTCCTTCTTCTGGCAGAGAAGGGTTGAAGGGGAAAGAAGAGTGGTGAAGGAAAAGTACTGGTGAGGCTTATGAAAAGGGGTAGAGTTCCGAAAGTCACCCAGAACTCCAACTCAGGGGAGACATACCTGACGGGATGATAAGGGAAGACTGATTGTAGGGGACTTAAAGCTTTTTCCTAAACCTCACCAGTTCTTTTTCTTCACCGCTCTTCCTTCCCCTTCAATCCTTCTGCCAGAAGGCTAGCATACTGTAATGCCTTTCGTATGTGCATTCTCCTGCCACCACTTGGTGAGTAGATTTTCTTATCTATCCAATTACATTATAAATTCACTGTTTCATGTGTTATCTAAGGGTTACTACAGGGCTATGCATTTTTGCCTATTACAGCCTCTGCTGCTTTCACTCTTTCCTCTCTCAAAGCTAATATATTACTTTCCCTGTTGCAATTGTTATCTAACAATCCATCTGGAACTCTCAGCTACCTCTGATTCTTTCAATTTTCCAGGCCCCCAGATCTTAATTTCCTACCTTTTTCCATTTTCTTAAGTTCATAAACAATACGTTATGGTAAGAGCCACATTTGCCCCTGGAAATGTCTTACAGTTTAAAATTTAGTTTAGAAATCTGTGTCCTACCATTATATACTTCCCGAGAAAAATTAGTTGGAAGGACAATGTAGATTTTGACCCAGTGATTTGATATGCTGCCAGGGGGATGTACTAATATTGGTGTCAATGTTGTCTGCTAACAGACATCGTAGTGGCATAGCTACAAGAGCGCCCTTTGTGTTTACCCACTCATAAGGAATGCTCACAGCCAGAAGGCTCAGTATTGTGCATACATGTGAAGCAAGCAGTCAATCATGTCAAGGAGATGCACTCGCCCTTCCTACGGCCAACTGAGCAAGTTTGAAAGGGGTCAAATTGTGGCCTTCCGAGTGGCAGGATGGTCCTTTCAGAGAATTGCCATGTAAGTTGGATGTGTTGCATCAGTTGTGCAATGATGCTGATATCAGTGGTCACGTGAATGTTCTCAGACCTGCAGACAAGGTTCTGGACATCCACACAGCACTGAGACCTGCCAGGATCGTCCTGTTGCAAGGGCAGTAGTGAGTGACAGATCGTACAGCTACCACAGCTCGAATAAGTGGGATTGTGAGACCAGACATGTCAACATGAACTGTTGTGAACTAGTTATTAGCAGTGGGACTATGGACATGCACACCTCTAGTCCATCTTCCGCTCACACTACAGTATTGACGTCACAGCTTAATTGATGCCATCAGAGTATCATTTGGAAGATGGAATGGCATGCTATGGTCTTCAGCAATGAAAGCAGGTTCTGCCTGCATGAAAATGATGGTCATTTCTATGTACCACATAAATTGAGTGAAAGCTGTCTCATAGAGTGCTTTTGTCCAAGATACACTGACCCCACCCAAGGCCTTATGGTCTGGGGTGTGATAAGCTGTACCTCTTGTCCACCTATGATGTTTCTGGAGAAGGTGCTAACCAGCACTTGGTATGTGCAGAATATTGTTAGACCAATCTTTTGCTGTTCTTCCAATGTGAAGGATAATGCCCTCCCACACACCGCCCATGAAACTCAATGTGCTCTGCAAGATGTGCAGCAACTTCTCTGGCCAGCACAATCTGTGGACTTTTCTCCAACAAAACACACGTAGGATGTGATGGGATATATGTGACTTGTCATCCAACAGCTCTTATAGAAGTACACGAACCAGTCAAGCAGGCATGGCATAACATATCCCAGGACAGTATTTGCCATCTGTACAATTGACTGAGTGCCAGAGTCAGAACCTGCATTGCTGCCTGTGGAGGCTACTTGGGTGTTTCACCATTGGTCTGATACCTTGAACCTCAGAATTGCTTCTGCTATTGATCTGTAAATGTAATCATTTAATGTATTCCATATGTGCTCTTACAGCAATAAATCTTGAGTAAATTGGAAATGTCTAAAAGGTTGTACTAATTTTTTTTACAGCGGTGTATAATCAGTAGGAAACCTTCCAGGATCCCTAGGGCTCTTCCATAAATATGACCTTCTTAAATGATTCTTAAATGAAGTGGTAGAGATGATTAAATTATGCTCTGCACAAAATTGCGCTAGGCAACTTCAACTTTCATTTCTTTCCCACAATATCCACATTCTGTTCTGTTCTGTTCTGTTCCCTTCTCTTCTCTTCTCTTCTCTTCTCTTCTCTTCCTTTTTCTGTTTTCGAATTCCACACCACAGTTACAATTTCCCCCTTCCTTAACATTGTGAGTAATTTCTTTTATCTTTCCATACATTCCTTCAGTCTCTTCACCATCAGTGGAGCTGATGATGAATATGATACATACAACTAATATACATCACCATACACTGGTATATCTCATATTTCACAGGTACTCTTTCAGTTCTTATATTGCTATTCAGTTATGCTCATTTTTCTATAGTTTTCCTTTTTGATTAACACTCATTATGCTATAAATGAAACAGCTGATCAGATCAAATAGTAATATGGGTTTTATTAAAACCACATAATTTTGTCTGATTTTCATATAAAGACATAAGATCTTGTAAGTTGGAATCACTGAAAAGATTAATTAATATTCTAGTCTTATGGACAAATGTTAAATACCTAAGTAAATAAGAGAAAATACTGAAATAAGCTAAATTTTATAAAAGCTAAATTTCATAAAAAAAGAAAAATACTGATAAAAATCATCATTTTAACTGAGTTAGTCAAAATAATGAAGTAAATTTTAATGTGAATCTTGTTCATAATTTTTTTGCATACTTATATTGTAATTATATCTTAAGTCTTACAAAAGAAGTAAAGTGTCAGGAAGAAGATTATGTAAGTGGCTGCAGCTGTGATTGCATGCTCTCTGATTCATCAAATGTTTGAATATAATTGAATCATTTTTCTACTCCAAAACTCCTTATTTTTTGCAAAACTCTCTCAAAAATTAATGAGAAGATATAAATTATGAATTTAAATGTGAAACGAGTTTACATCTTAGTTGTGAGCAGGAATGTTCCAAGGGGAAGAGACCAAGTCCAATGGTAAAGGACAAGTGGCTTAAAATGGAAAAAAGCATTTAAAGGAGTGGAGAAGACTGGGCCAGAGTAGCAACAGAGAGGTGGTGGGAAGACAGGATAATGGAGAGGTTTGTGTTCTGAGGAGATTCCACCAGGGGTAGGAAGCTGAACAAGATGATGATACTAACTTCTACCTGTGATGTTTGCCTGCTTTACTTCTTCGTTGATGGCCTTGGTGTTGACATACTGCATTGTCATCTGGCTGAAAAATGGGGGGGGGGGGGGGGGGGTGGAAGTTCAACACTGACTACTGTAAATGATGGTAGCCGACAGTTGCACAATTATGTTTCATAATTCTTTACTTTCACTGTCCACAACCCCCTTCCCTCAAAATTGCACAATTATATGGCCAGTTCACTATTGGTAAATGTTGATAAGTCTCATTAATAGGTTGCAGGCAACATCTGCATACTGCTACAATAGTTTGCTGTTGAACATCTATGAGCAGTAAAAACCTAACCACACAGTTCACAGTTCTTGCAGAATAATACGGTACGTGTGACACTATTTTTCAAATAAATTAAATAGACATTGTCATTAATTGTTCCAAAATCTGGCCTACTTGTGTTACACTTATTCCAATGTTAAGTTGATGCATTGTTCTTAATCTAACCAATACATGTTTCACATCTGAAAATTGGCCTTGGACTGACTGACTGTGACGGGACCAAAAATTGGTCCTTTATATATCCTCACAATAATAGGCGTTGACACTACACATTGCTTGATGTTTAAGTTACAGAAATTACAATTAAAACATAACTAATTCAATTTATTTATTTATTTTATTATCCATATTTAGGCATTAAAAATGCAATTGGTGTTGTCATTTGTGTACATATACAGTTTACATAACTAACAGAAATGGTGTAATATATTGTAGATCATTATTGTCTAATAAGATACAAAAATTTGTCCTTGATGTTGCACAAGGTATTTGCATTATATTTACATGTATAAGTTTAATCTAAGTGAAACTATATTAGTACTGGTACTTAATATCATCTTTAGTGGACATTATAAGCTCTTCTATTGTATAAAAAGCTTTTTCTCTAAGCCATTTCTTTGTGACACTTTTAAACTCATTCAGTGACTCATTATGTGCCTCTGTTGGCAACATGTTAAATAGTTTTACTCCCATGTACCTGTAATTATCTTGAGTTTTCTTTAGTCTAGCAACTGGGATGTCAATTTGCTGTTTTATACATGTGTCATGGTGATGGATAGATTGTCGTAGTTTGTGACTGTGTTGGTTTTCTTTTGTGTGTATCAGACAACTTAGTATAAAGAGGGCTGCAACTGTTAATATTTTTAGATTTTTGAAATATGGTCTACAAGACTCGTTATTTCTGACTCCATGGGTGCATCTGACTGCCTTCTTTTGCCAAATGAAAACGTGTTTTGCTCCGGGTGAGTTTCCCCACAACAGAGAGGCATATGTTAAATGGGTGTGGAAAAAGGCATAGTAGGCATTGAGTAATAACTTACCACTAACACATGACCTTAGTTTACCTAACAAATATGTCACACGTGCTAACTTAGTACAAATATAATCGGTATGACTCTTCCACATTAATTTTGAGTCAAGATGGATCCCAAGTAGTTTAGCTGAGACACAATCAATCTTATCACTCTTAACACACAAGCTAAAGAGAATATGTACAGTTTTATCATGATTTATATGCAAGTCATTGAGTTGGAACCACTTGATGGCTGCTCTGAGATGAGCCTCACTTTCCTTGTTTAATTTTCCTAAATCTTTCCCTGCTGTAATGAAAGTTGTGTCATCTGCATAGAGTGTGAATTTACATGACATGGTGCTGGGCAAGTCATTAACATATATTATAAAAAGTAAAGGCCCAAACACAGAGCCTTGTGGTACACCCTGCGTGATATCCAAGACATTTGACCTCATATTGTTAAAATGCACAATTTGTTTTCTGTCACTCAGATAGGATCTGATCAGAGATAGTTCTGAGCCTCTAATACCATAGCAGTGCAGTTTTTCTAGTAGTATCCTGTGACTGACAGAGTCAAATGCCTTGCTGAGGTCCACAAGAGTGGCATTAACTGATAATCCTGATTCGAATGATGACAATATATATGAAACAACATCTTCAACTGCTTTTGCCGATTACAGGCTGGACCTGAAGCCATACTGAGAGTCACTAAGAATATTATTCACAGACAGATGTTGACTGATTTGGAGCTGTATGCAATATTCCACTACTTTTGATATGATGGGTACAAGGGAGATTGGGCGGTAATTATTAGGACAAGACTTGTCACCTTTCTTGTGCAGTGGAGTAATGACTGCCATTTTTAAGGACGAAGGGAAACAGCCACTGACAAACATCCAGTTTGTAAGAGAACAGAGTGGATGTGCTGTTACATCTGCTATTTTTTTTATTACAAAATTGGAGAGACCATAAATGTCTTCTGATTTTGAGTAACTTAATTTTGCTATTGCAGTTTTAATATCTGTTCCTTTTACTTCTTTCCATTTAAAAATAGGAACCATATCCTCAAAATTTTGTGGAAATGAATTTCTATTATTTGAGATATGGTTGTTGTCACATTTATGGATATGTTCATTTGCAGCACTGTTATTCATACTGGCAGCATTAATGAAGAAGGTGTTGAAATCATCTGGTGTGATACAAGCATCACATGAATTTTTTTTTTTAACATCTTTATTTCTACCCAGATGAGCCTTGATAACAGTCCAGGCTGCTTTGCATTTATTTTGGGACTTATTAATATAATCATCATTTGCCTTGCACTTGCTTAACCTAATTTCTGCCTTGTATTTGTTCCTCAAACTTATGTAGTTTGCTTTTTTGGCTTCACTATTTTTTTATTTGTCATAGGAAATCATTAACAGAGTTCTGAGCCTTTGTAGGTCAGGTGTGAACCAGTTATGCACTGATGTGAGACCATGTTTCCTCATAGTTCCCTTGTTTTTTCTCATTGCTGTAGGGCAGCAAGTTTGAAATGTATCTGACAATGCACTAATGAATAATGTAAATGCTTTTTCAATATGATTACTTTCCAGCAGAACGTAATTCCAATTTGTCATCTTTATTAGTGTTCTGTAGTTATCAATGTTCTCTTCGTTCAAAAGCCTAATGTACTTAATTTTATTGGAGACATATGCTGGTTCTTTTGTTATCAATTTTTACCAAATACCTTTATGGTCTGATAAAAAATGCGTATTGAATAGCCCTAGTTCATACCGATTTGTCTCAACATTTGTAATTACATTATCAAGGCAGGCAGACTGTCTTGTTGGGTTTTCATTACTGCAGTACAAGTCATGTTATCTTAGCATATTCAGAAGATTAAGTTGTTTAGGTGTGTTCTGCCTTATATCAATATTTATGTCACCAAAAATTAAAATCCTATATTTAGGCCACTTATCGAGGTGTAGTATCAGTTTCTGTAAGGCCTGTCAAATACTTCAACGTCATTATCAGGTGTGCAGTATACCGACACAATTATGAGTTTTAACATGGGCAGTAACATTGCTGCTATTTCCAGTACATTTTCTGTACAGTAATCATTAACACTAAGGGTGCTGTAATCCAAGTCTCTACCACTACTAACGTATATAGAGGCTCCCTCATAGTTGTGTGTTGGTCTACAATAACCTGTTACTAAATCAAAGCTAGGGGGTACATATAATTGCAGTTGGTCTTCGCTTAACCAGTGTTCATTGATACATAATATTATATTCTTGTTCACTCCTAACAAAAGACTCAGATCATCAGTTTTGTTTCTTAATGACCTGATATTTGTATGTACAAATAATAATGAGTCATCTTCACAAAGGGGTAGGTCTGGATTCCTCTGTAGCAGTATATCAGTTAGTTCACTTTGCTTGTACATTATTTTGTCACTTTTTGATGGTGTACTTACATCTCTGGCTAGTTTCTTGATCATGTTGGATCCAGATGATGACGAGATGATTTCCCTGGTGCCATCCATAAAAAATCACTGCTCCTCTGTGGAACTTTTCTCACTCTAGAAGATGCACGTACAGTAGCTTGTTTATTTTCACTCATGTCTTGCGTACTTGCTTTTCTCACTTTTACAGCTTGATTGCTTACACTCACTGGCTGAACACTTACATTTAAATCATCTGCTCTTTGAATGTTCTTATTTACTGACTGAAAACTTCCTTTTAACTGACCCATTTGACCTGGAGATGACAACATGACATTTATATGTGTAGATGATGTGCTGACAGTTCCTGGAGACTTTCTTCTTTGCTGGGAAATGGACTGGATAATGGTTTCACTTCTGTTGATATGTATAGTTGGTGTGCTGACAGTTTCTGGTGACTTTCTTCTCTGCTCAGAAGTGGACTGGATAACAGTGTCACTTCTGTTTATCATGTGAACACCCTGTCCCAAAACTGGTGTCGTCATGTGTCTGCAGTTTACTGAGGAGGTAGCTACCTGTGTCAATGTTGCCCTCCATGTGCACCTAGCAGAAGTAGCGATAGTTTTGCATACTTTCTGTTTTCCTTTTGCGTTGAGATGCATCCCATGTTTTGTGTAGTCTTCTCTATGTAGAAGTTGGTTCAAGTCGATTACAGTGACATTTGTACATGGGGATGCCAGGTCCATTATAATACAGTTAAGATTGTACACCATATAGTTGTTTTCTGGCTTATCATATCTGTATGGGATTGTACACAGTAGCAGCCTAGTATTTTTAACTGAATACATTGAAAAATTCCTTCTTTTTAACAGTTCCTTCTACCACAAAGGTTAGGCCAAATTATTTGTTTAAATAATGAAATTAATGGATATAGTTATACAAACAATACTTTTGACAAACCTGGTAATTATTTTGGAATTAATTAACGCCTTGCTCTGCTAATATGTTTTTGACTAGACCCAAATAAGTGCTTTAAGAATCCTTCTTCCAAATGTTTATAATTAGTACAGGATTTATATTTGTTTGTAAGTAAAAAACAGAAACAATTACTGATTTCATCCTATAATGATTTACAGTAAAAGATATTAACTAGGAATGGTCAAAATAAATTAGTAAATTAATTACATGCACGAAACTAAGCACAAAATTAGACCTGGTGCTATATTTCTTAAGACTGAGGCCCAACTTTCTCTTTTATGGTAATGCAGATTATACTCATGCATATTAATGGTAATAAGACAAAAATGAAAATAAAATGAATTTAAGGAGGCAGATGGCAAAACAAGACAGGAAGTAAACAGAACCCAGCTTCCTTCGTTACATTACCTCCTCATTGGATTGATCAGATAGATATTGCAAATAGCTAACTGGACAATTCAATTACTGCAAGTGACAACAGAAAGTAGATTCAACATTCTACACCAAAGAATATTACATAGGAAATCTCCTTATCAAAAATTACAGTACATATGTTTTTCAAATTTCTACATAGTGAACTGGTCATACGAGAATTCCCATACATAATATTTACGTATAGTATATTGTACAATGGCACAAAATATCCACAAGTTTTATTTTTAATAAAAATGGGCATCTTCATCATAAGTGACATCCTTTTTTGGATATACAAAGATTACATTGTTAGATACATATCACTTTATACAAGTCTTGTCTTGCTTCTAAGAATAAATGATCATGGGTTGCAAAAACTTAAATTGCACTGTGCCTTGCAGTTCATTTTCAGACATAAAATTTTACTTTTTCAATGTTTATTACATTTCGCAAGCACTTTTACTCTTTCAATGACCATTAACACATTTTCTCACCAAGTCATCCAGGGGTCCAAGTGGTAGTTAGTAAGGAGGCCATTCTCCTCTGCCACAGTACATGAAAAAATTAGACAAAATACCCTACTTTACTACACTCACTTTACTTCTAAGTAAGTATAAGGGAAAAAAATGTTTCACACTAATGGCAAATAATAGTCATTACTTCATAAACAAATACATTACACAGCTCTCATAACATCACAGTGATGAGCACTAAAATTGACTATAGTACAAAAGGTGGGGGACTAGTAAAAATTTAAACTCAAGTGCACATTACAGTACAAAACATTACTCTAAGTCATAACTCTACCTCAAACTGGTAAAACTTGAAAGATTTGGATTTCTTTTCCATTTGGAAAATCACTAAAATGCCAAGTTCTGGTTTGAAATTCACAATATTTATGGACTTATATCACCTTAATGTTGAAAATATGTACATTACCTCCAGCAAAAACTCAAGATGTGAAGTAGCATAGGTTTACTAATCACTACATTATGAAAAAAGAATAGAGTCACCATCACATAACTTAATTACTACTCAAATCAAATTAAAGGGATGGAAGTTATACCAAATCATTGCCCTACTTCTCCACTCTACTCTTGAGTATTACTCTCATTCAACCAGATAGTTAAATCCTCACAAAATCACAAAATGTTACCAAGTAGTTGACCTGTCAGAATATTCACACCACTGTAACACCACAGTTATCAGTTAATCAGCAAAATTACTTTTTTTTTGTTCCAGTATTACCAGATTATGCTCATAATTTCTCAGAATAAAGATAGAAGTTTTCAGATAACCTATAGATCCGATAATTTAGCATTGTATGACTTGTACTTCACTCAAATATTGCTCTTTCTGTTAAGCTCTCATTCCCAGCTGCAGTACCATGAATTGCACAATATACACAGTACCCAATGTTGCCTAGTTCAAAAATAGATAATCAAGATAGTTGCACCACATTTGTTTATGTACAGTTATCTTTTTCATTACTCACTCTTGTCTGTCAGCTCCATTATTTTACTTACATTCCTCACCTCATTAGCTAGTGGAGTGTGTTCTCAAATAATATCCCTACTGCAGAGACAGGCTCCCTAACCGTTAAGACCCTAACATTATTCATTATTTTATTATTTCATTATTGCTTCATTATCTAATAAATAAACACCTGCTCTGCTCATCCAATGCAAAATTGACTCTACTGAAAAACACTCCGTACTAACAGACCCTTATGCTAAGGCAAACTTAACTCTCATTACTGATCAGACAAAATTATCGCTTAGAAATACTATTATTTCACTGTATTCTATTAAATTGCTTGTGATTTTAGCCAAAAGGGCGATATACATACAAATCTTGCTTATTCTTTCCACACACATTACTCTAGGCACCTATGTTCAAAGTTTTATTTCCTTAATGAGGCTGTACCATGACACACTTCTATAGGTAGATAGTTATCTCTGTATACTGATTGCACTGAACACAGACACTTCTATTATATCACAATAAGACATAGTATTCAAAATGGTTTTTACTGCATATTGCCTTGGATGCTGTACTAATTTCACATATGAGCTGATTACTTCAGATGGTAATTGTAGTTTTCAGGTAATTTGCACCTTGTCCTCCACATATGCTGACACCTTTCATTTTCTGCTTACCTTACCTCTTTTTTTGACAGAAATTCTTTAACCATGATACCAATTTATTTTTATCTAACACAACATAATAGACAGACATCACTGGAGAAACCTTTCTAAAATATTCTTATACTAAAGTATCCTGCTGCACAGAATCACATGAAAGTTGAAGATGGAGTGTTTCTGATTCACTTATAAACCATAGATAGGATAGGAGAAGAGTTTGACTGCCTCAGTAAACACGAGAAATGAGACAGACAGCTGGGGTAAGCATTATCGCCACATAATGTTGAACCCCATACTACCTTATCTAGTTTAAATGGTTTGATCCAGAATTGCCATCTTCTCATCCATTTCTGTTCCTTGAATTTCTCCTACCATTTTCGTGCCCATTCTGGCTCTCCTCTGCCCAATTATTCCTTGAATTTCTACTAGTATTAGTTCTGTTCATCCTATTTACCTGAGACTCTCTCCCTGATTGATTATTATCATCAAAATTCCTTCTACAGTCTCCCACAGGGGGATTCACCCTCTCCACTTTATTAGCGTAATTAAAAAAGTCACTAATATCACCCCTTTGGGCAAGTACAAGCAGTTCTCTAACTTTCTGAGCCAACCTAGTTTCTACACCCATAATTATTGATTCACTACCTAGCTCTTAGTCCAAATATTTCAGTTTGCTTATCTAAAACTGACAGAAACCTTTCACAGTACTGTTCCTATAGGCAAATCTCTCCCCTCCCCAAAATTCACTCACAATTCTCAGCTTCTCCTCTTTGGAGGAACAGAAATGGATGAGAGGAACAGAAGTGGATGAGAAGATGGTAGTTCTGGATCAAACCATTCAAACTAGATAAGGCCGTATGGGTTCAAAATGGCTCTGAGCACTATGGGACGTAACAGCTGTGGTCATCAGTCCCCTAGAACTTAGAACTACTTAAACCTAACTAACCTAAGGACATCACACACATCCATGCCAGAGGCAGGATTCGAACCTGCGACCGTAGCAGTCGCACGGTTCCGGACTGCGCGCCTAGAACCGCGAGACCACCGCGGCCGGCAAGGCCGTATGGGGTTCAACATTATGTGTTGGATTCAATTGTGTGGCAATAATGCTTACCCTAGCTGTCTGTCTCATTTTTCATGTTTATTGAGCCAGTCAAACTCTTATCCTATCCTATCTATAGTTTATAAGTGAATCAGAAACATTTCATCTTCAACTTGAATGTGATTCTGTGCAGCAGGATACTTCATCTAAAAATGCTTTCTTGAAGCTATGCCACTAAGTACAACTATCAGCTACCTGAGCTGCCCTTCCATAAGCATCCCCTTTCAAAAAATCTCTCGCAGATGACATTTTTTCTTTATCATTCCATGTTTCATGCAAATTATTAAATTCTCTAATGAAATTCACTGGATGCACTTCTCTATATGGATCAAAATTATTAAATTTCTTACAACTATCAAATGAAGGACTGTTTGGGACACTATACACTCTATGCTTTAGATTTTGTAACTCTTCCATCTTTTTCTCCATTTCAGCCAATTTTGAATCTAGATCTTTATTTACTTTTACCAGCTTTTCCTTTACCACTACTGCATACTTGGTTTCTACCTCCATTTATAAATCATTTTAATCTGATCATTTGCTTCTCAAGTTTAGCCCTATTTTAAGCATAAAATTTCCTGCCTGCTTTGACTTCATCTTTACACTGTTTCTCAGAAACCTCCACCCTCCTACTATGTCATCACAGAGTTTCTTTCTCTCTTCTACACATTTACTACTCATTAAAGTTAATTACTCATTAGTATTCTGTACTATTTTCTTTATCTTTTCATCACAGTCTTTCAGTACCACCTCAACTTCCTTATTTTATTCTGAAAGATTATAGCTGACTACCTTAATTTCCTTTTTAATTTCTTTCTTCACTTCATCCTTTGAAACTAGCCATGTCAGTTTTAATGCCATTGGTTGTATTTTACTTCCTACTAGTGTCTTTTTTCATACTATTAATGTCTTTTTCATACTATTTTCTACCCTACAAATGTCTTCTTTCATACTCATACTACTCAAACTCCTCATAATTTGCCTTGACATCACTTCCAATATTTTGTCTGCCATAAACTTTTCCCTTTGCTGACTTTCACTACTAGTTTCTTCCTTCTTAGCCTATATGATTTCACCCACTTCAGTACTGTGTTCGTCCATTTTGCTCACATCACCAGTGTAGAAGATGCGTTTATCATCTCATCTACAATATGACTTTTGTCCCCATCATCCAAAGTTACATTCATGTCTGATTTATAACCACTATCATTTGCTGGATCGGTCTCCACTGAGTCTTTCTGTTCATTTAAGAACTTCATCTCTACAGCTTTGCTATCAGTCACACCACTCCCCTATTGTCCATTCTCCCCCATCAAACTGTCTTGTTCATTAAGGCCACTCACTGTGTATGAGTAAATATGAAATGGCTTCTGCTATGAATTACCTTATTTTTATTCACTTGTTTCCTGCTGCTGTTGTGGTTTCTCCCACTCACCCAAAACCTGGTTGTTTATGTCAGGTGGGTTGAGGCCAGCTGGCATGCTGATTGGCTGCTGCAGCTTCTCTTCATAATGGCTGCCCGGACGAGCTTGATTCACGGTTGGTTGCTGCAGCTGTCCTCCACAATGGCTACTCCAAGGAGCTTGATTCCAGATTGGCTGCTGCATCCAAATTTGTAATGGCTGCTTCCATAACCTCGACCAATGATTTTTTTGTTGTTGTGATACATTGTTGATGCTCCCTATTGCATCACATGTTCATGCACAATCAGACTTTTAGAATACTGTAATTATTTTCACTGTCAATTAGACTGTTCATTGTTCTCAATAATACCGATGCCACATGTTCCTTAAATTCGGTCATTCTGTTCATATTGCTCTGTTCACTGTTCAAAGTTTGCAAGTTCTTGTTTATTGTGTCCAAATTGAATACACTTGAAAGGGCACCATATGTGACGGTCGCCTGCTTTATTTCTTCATTGATAGTCCTCAGTGTCGATGTTCAGCATTGTTATTCTGGCTGACTACTGTAAATAATGTAGCCAACAGTTGCACAATTGTGTTTCACAGTTCTTTACTTTCATTGTCCACAACCCTCTTCTCTCAAAATTGCACAATTATATGGCCAGTTCACTATTGGTAAATGCTGATAAGTCTCGTTAATAGGTTGCAGGCAATGTCAGCATACTGCTACAATAGTTTGCTGGTGAACATCTATGAGCAGTAAAAACCTAACCACACAGTTCACAGTTCTTGCAGAATAATACAGTATGTGTGACACTGTTTTTCAAATAAATTAAATAGACATTGTCATTAATTGTTTCAAAATCTGGCCTACTTGTGTTACACTTATTCCACTGTTAAGTTGATGCATTGTTCTTAATCTAACCAATACATGTTTCATGTCTGAAAATTGGCCTTGGACTGACTGACTGTGACGGGACCAAAAATTGGTCCTTTATATACCCTCACAATAATAGGCATTGACACTACACATTGCTTGATGTTTAAGTTACAGAAATTATAATTAAAACATAACTCATTCAATCAACTGAATACATCAAAAAATTCCTTCTTTTTAACAGTTCCTTCTACCACAAAGGTTAGGCTGAATTATTTGTTTAAACAATGAAATTAACAGATATAATTATATAAACAATACTTTTGACAAACCTGGTAATTATTTTGGAATTAATTAAAGCCTTGCTTTGCTAATATGTTTTTGAGTAGACCCAAGTAAGTACTTTAGGAATCCTTATACCAAATGTTTATAATCAGTACAGATTTAATATTTATTTATAAGTCAACAACAGAATCTGAGTCTCGAAACAATTGCTGATTTAACCCTATAATGATTTGCAGCAAAAGATAATGAGTAGGAATGGTCAAAATAAATTAGTAAATTAATTACATACATGAAACTAAGCACAAAATTAGACCTGGTGCTATATTCCTTAAGACTGAGGGCCAGCTTTCTCTTTTATGGAAATGCAGATTATACTCATGCATATTAATGGTAATTAGGCAAAAATGAAAATAAATAGTGTGAGGCAGGTCTTTCGACAGATGCCTTAGTGGCTGTACAACAAAGTGAAAGGAGTTCAGAAGAGAGTAGAGCATATAAGGCAAAGGGCAAAGAAAGGAGGGGGGACGAGATGAGAAGAACAGAGGAGTGTGTAGATGAGGAGAGGAATGGGGAGGGAAGATAGAAAAGAGGGGTGCAAGAGGGAGAAGAGAGGGAGGGAAATAGGATAAGGAACTTTTATCTAGTTCAGTTTGTAGATGACATTTTCATGATCTGAACTCATGACAGTTCAACCTTTATCATTTTCTGTATAATCTTAACACCTTCTGCCAAGTCTGTCTTACCCAGTATTTCTCAACCCAACAAGCCACCTTCCTAGATGTTGATCTCCACCTCTCCGATGCCTCCATAAATATGTCTATCCATATCAAGTGCAGCAACCACCAACGGTACCTCTGTTTCGGCAGTTTTCACCCATTTTATGGCAAAAAGTCTTTTCCTTACAATCTCACTACCTATGGATGCCCTATCTGCAGTGGGAAGTAGGAGTTGTTGTAATATAACAATAATCTTACCAGAGCCTGAGTTGACAGTCAGTATCCTATCCATCTCAACCATAAACAGATCTCTTGTGCCATCTCCTCCTCTGACACGACAACAGAAATGATTTCAACAGCTGCTTCACTACACAAGCCATTTGGATACCCTCTACCAGCACTAATTTCTCTGAACTAAGCAGATGGGAGTTGTCTCTCCAACATATACTGTGCTCTTGCAATCCCCTTGGCCTAAACCTCAGCTAACCAGTGTCCCACTGCCTTGTGTTACCTCCCCCCAACCTTCATGTCAACATTCTCTCTCTCTCTCTCTCTCGCTCCATCCCTACCTCCTTGCCCTCTCTCACCCCTCTCTCCTTACCCTTTCTCACCCCTCTCCCACCCCTCCCTTTCTCTCTTTCCTCTCTGTCCTTCTTTCCTTCTTATCTCACTTCTCATCTTCACCTTCCTCCACTCTCATCCCCTCCATTTCAGCCTATGCCCTCCTCTGACTCCCTCCCTTCTTTCTCTATCTCTTATGTGCTCTACTGTCTGTCTGAAGTCCTTTTGTTTTGTTTAACTTCTGAATCATCTGTCAAAAGACTTTCCTCACATTATGCTGCTACCCTCTTGCCCCATGTGCCCTTCTTTACCCCCCCCCCCCCCCCAAAAAAACAGTCGTGTGAATATGTACTTCTACCAGAGAAAAAAAAAAGAGCTCAAAAACTAATGTAAATTCTGGTTTCTGTTACATGTTTCTATGCCCCACTGTGATAAACCTTTTGCACCCCCTCGTGTATACTGTCGGAAATAAGTCTCTTTATTTAGGGAGACAGTATACCACACATCAGTCATCTGTAGATGAGCAGTTTACTTTCCTTCATTTCATGTGTTATTCTATCTAAGAATTTCCATTGTTGTTGTAATGTAATCATAAGTTTTTTTGACTGGATGATCTGATTTCTAACCAATGTTTGCTATTTAACACTAATTGTTTGGCTTTCTCTGCATAACATTTTTTAAAATTTGTCACAAGAAATCATCATCAGTGTTCTAAGCCTTTGTAGATCATTCGTGAACAGTTTTTGCACAGCTGTGAGATAATTTGTTCTGGCAGTTCCTTTATTTTTTTCTTTTCCTTGGAACATACTTGAATCTGCATTAATTAATAATCTGAGTTCATCATCAAGATGAGTCCTTTTGTGAATATCATTTCATATCACCATCTTTAATTGTGTCCTGTAGCTTTCATTGTACTCATCTTTCAGAAACATAATATACTTAATTTCACTACATTTTAAATTGTAATCTTAACTATAAAGATTTTTTATCAAATCAAAAAACATACAACAGCTTGTGCTGATTTTTCTGAATGCTGGTGGTTACATTATCAAGACAGGAAGGTTATCAAGTTGAATAATCACTAATACAGTACAGCTCATCTGATTGTAATGTGTTAAATTACACAAGTGCAAACTCTGTTATTAAATTAAATTATGTAATTGAAATAATGATTTTTAATGTGGCTAGTAACAGTGCAATTGATTCCAGTGCATTTTGTCATCACAAGCAAGTAGACTGGGATTGCTTATTGTATTTGTACAGTTTCTGTCACAAGAAGATTGTGCACTTGCAGCTGCGGCTAGCTTCTCGATCACACTGAGTGCAAAATGATTCTCTCACAGTCATCAATGAGAAATCACTGTTCCTCTCTGGAGCTTTCCTTGTTGCAATTGATTTTTGTTTAGTAGCTAGTTTGTTTTCAAATAAATGTGGGTACTGCTTTCTTTCAGACACTGATTGAGCTGTTATTCTTAACACTTTTGCATAGGATGTAGATCCCAATTAGCCTTTTCTGTTGGTAGGAGGTGTACTTACAGTTTCATGTGGCACCTTTCTCTGGTAATGAGAAGTGACCTGGATGAAGATTTTACCTTTCTTCTTTCTATGGCCAGGAGGTTTCACAGCTGGTTACAGTAGCCATTTTTATTACTTGGGTTCTCTTCTGCATGCACCAAGTAGAGGAATCAAAACTTCTATGTATTTAAATTTCCATTTTGTGTTTTTGTGTAATCTTGTATTTGTAAAGAATGGTTGATATGAATTACAGTGATGTTGAAACATATCTGCTAGTTCCATTGCAGTGCAGTTCATATTATATATGATACTGCCAATTTCTGGATTGTTATACGCATACATAATTTTGTACGTAGCACCAGAGGTCTGTAATTTCTTCATGAAGTCACTCTCTGTATACTAGTCTTAAAATCTGTTATACTTCAGTTACTGTCATTAAAACCAGCAATAATGATCACAAAGTCATTCTGAGGAATGTATTTAGAGAATTAAGCTTCTTCCCTGAGAACATAAAAATTGGCATTTGATTTTACATCTGCTGATGTTATTTAAGAATGGTGCACCCCAATATACACTCCTGGAAATTGAAATAAGAACACCGTGAATTCATTGTCCCAGGAAGGGGAAACTTTATTGACACATTCCTGGGGTCAGATACATCACATGATCACACTGACAGAACCACAGGCACATAGACACAGGCAACAGAGCATGCACAATGTCGGCACTAGTACAGTGTATATCCACCTTTCGCAGCAATGCAGGCTGCTATTCTCCCATGGAGACGATCGTAGAGATGCTGGATGTAGTCCTGTGGAACGGCTTGCCATGCCATTTCCACCTGGCGCCTCAGTTGGACCAGCGTTCGTGCTGGACGTGCAGACCGCGTGAGACGACGCTTCATCCAGTCCCAAACATGCTCAATGGGGGACAGATCCGGAGATCTTGCTGGCCAGGGTAGTTGACGTACACCTTCTAGAGCACGTTGGGTGGCACGGGATACATGCGGACGTGCATTGTCCTGTTCGAACAGCAAGTTCCCTTGCTGGTCTAGGAATGGTAGAACGATGGGTTCGATGACGGTTTGGATGTACCGTGCACTATTCAGTGTCCCCTCGACGATCACCAATGGTGTACGGCCAGTGTAGCAGATCGCTCCCCACACCATGATGCCGGGTGTTGGCCCTGTGTGCCTCGGTCGTATGCAGTCCTGATTGTGGCGCTCACCTGCACGGCGCCAAACACGCATACGACCATCATTGGCACCAAGGCAGAAGCGACTCTCATCGCTGAAGACGACACGTCTCCATTCGTCCCTCCATTCACGCCTGTCGCGACACCACTGGAGGCAGGCTGCACGATGTTGGGGCGTGAGCGGAAGACGGCCTAACGGTGTGCGGGACCGTAGCCCAGCTTCATGGAGACGGTTGCGAATGGTCCTCGCCGATACCCCAGGAGCAACAGTGTCCCTAATTTGCTGGGAAGTGGCGGTGCGGTCCCCTACGGCACTGCGTAGGATCCTACGGTCTTGGCGTGCATCCGTGCGTCGCTGCGGTCCGGTCCCAGGTCGACGGGCACGTGCACCTTCCGCCGACCACTGGCGACAACATCGATGTACTGTGGAGACCTCACGCCCCACGAGTTGAGCAATTCGGCGGTACGTCCACCCGGCCTCCCGCATGCCCACTATACGCCCTCGCTCAAAGTCCGTCAACTGCACATACGGTTCATGTCCACGCTGTCGCGGCATGCTACCAGTGTTAAAGACTGCGATGGAGCTCCGTATGCCACGGCAAACTGGCTGACACTGACGGCGGCGGTGCACAAATGCTGCACAGCTAGCGCCATTCGACGGCCAACACCGTGGTTCCTGGTGTGTCCGCTGTGCCGTGCATGTGATCATTGCTTGTACAGCCCTCTCGCAGTGTCCGGAGCAAGTATTGTGGGTCTGACACACCGGTGTCAATGTGTTCTTTTTTCCATTTCCAGGAGTGTATTAGTGAACGCAGTATTATTGCACCTGCGAGTGAGGGCACTTTGGTCAACTTATCATGAGATTTTATCATGAGGATATTCTGAACCACTTAATAGTACATGCACAAGTGTCCTGAAAGCATTCACATTGCAATGCATTTTACTGTAAAATCACCAAATGTTTTTGTTAAAGGCCACAGAAGGCCAAGTGCAATAATATTGTGGTTTATTAGTACATGGCTGTCAGAAAATGGAAATATTATTTTTTTATTCCTATTCTTGATAATTCTCTTGACTGCTCATTCTGTCAACTGGAAGACTATTCAAAATGGTTATGGGCAGAAATTTTTCTCTAGCTTTTCTGGGTGAATGACCCTAACATTTTTTCTTAGTGGGAAATCAAACATACAATGTTCAGCGCACCATGTAAATCTTACAGTTGCTAGATAAAACTCTTAGTGTTTCATGTACATACCACTTCACCTAATTGTATGTGAAAGGGTACTACCAGATGTCAATAAGCAGAAGGCACACTCAGCGAATTCATTAGAAAAGTAACCTACTTCTTGAAGTTCAAATCTTCTGGGTTGTTAAGCCATGTCATATTTCTTCTAAGCTATCAACATTTTGATCCCTCTGCTGATATCATCTTCTTGTGGAGTCCACAGTAAACTGCTCAATCTACAGTGGGAATGAGAAGATCCTGAAGAGGATCTCAGTAAAGGAGTCAAAATGTTAATTAATTAATTTATTTATTTAGCGCCTGTATTATCACATTCATGATACTGGACTTGTCAAAGTACAGAACAGTATAAAATATTACATATTTACATCATGTACAAAATCTTATCATTGGTATCAACACATCTTTATAACAGAAACATTATTCTGCTTAACTAGAGTATAAAATTATATTTGTACATACAGATAGAATAAAAGCTAGCAAAATCCATTGGTTGATTTTACTAAAACTACTGAATACAAATAGTTCAGACGAAATTTGATGTGGCTGAACAACCTAGAAGGTTTTAACTTCAGTGACAATGGCCACAATAACCTGCAGACTTGCACAACCTGCTTCTTGTTAACAGTGCTTTATAAGACACTTGTCTGAGATATTTCTTTGTAAACTTTTCACTGAAAGTTAACATAAAGTATGCCATACTCATTTGTATAATATATTATTTTAATAATTAATTTCATTTTTAGATATGGATAGCTAGGAAGTTATCTTGTGCACATAATTATTCCTGTGTGAAAGACAGTGAGAAACTTTCTTTCTTTTTTTATTAAATAACAAAAAACAGGGGTGTCGTATGGGTGCAGAGGCTGTTATGGCATTAATGGAAACATCAGAAGACAATGAGGGAATACTAATTTCTATAACTGGCAACCGCATTGTTCGACTGCCTCTCATGGAGTGTGTTGAGAGAACAAGAGGAGTGGCAGCTGCTATGGGTCAAAAGGAGTGGGATGAGGCAGTCAGATTGAGAGGCAGGTAAGACAATTTGTTGTTCTTCCCTCTACCACAAGCAAGGTAAAGATAATAATTTAAGAAAGAAAAGCAACTGGTCAAGTATAGGAAGTATATGTGCTTGAAAGGATAATTGAACAGTGGAAAATCTAGGATGGGATAATGGTAATATTATGGGGAGAATAGATTGCCATTCACGATATAGCAGAGATGTTGAGTCACAGATGGACACAACAAAGAGGCTATAGAACAGGTAAGTTTTGGGCGAAAAAGGTCTTCATCAGAATTAGACAAAGCACACACACACACACACACACACACACACACACACACACACATTCACGTAACTACAACTCGTTCACACATGATCACAGTCTCTGGCTGCTGAGGCCAGACTCTTGAATCTGAGTTGTGTTTTGTGGAAGAGAGAGAGAGAGAGAGAGAGTGTTTGTGTATGGGGCAGAAGAAAAGACTCGTGTGAAGTTATTCTAGGAGCACTCTCAACATACAGCCTTGAGCAGTTGGTTAGAAAACCAACTTGAGATGAGAATATCTTAGAGATCTTGGTGACAAACAGACCTGATCTTTTTGAGGAAGTTTTGTGGCTTCTATGTCAGAAGTTTTCTTGTTTGTGGAAGCAGATAAATGTGTCATTAATGAATATCTTCGTAATCAGCTCCAAACATTCACTGTGGAATTTAAAGGTATTGCTAGAGAAATATGTGCCTAGCAAAAATATAGGGGAGGGAAAGGAGCCACCTTGGTTCAACCAACATATTAGGAAGTTGCTGAGAAAGCAGAGAATTTTGCACAGTCATTTTAAATGTAGTCACTGCCCCACTGACAAACAGAAATTATGCAAAATGCAAGCAGCTGTTAAAAGGTCAATGAGAGATTCTTTTAACAAATTTGAAAGCAATATTTTATCTGCAGATATTAAAAATAAGCCCAAAAAATTTTGGTCGTATCTAAAATCTATGAATGCTACAAATAATTCAATACCTTCTCTTGCTGGCAGTACTGGTAATGTAACGGATGATGATAAACAAAAGGCCGAAATTCTAAACCTAGCTTTCAAAAACTCTTTTATGGTAGAGGACTGCAGCACCATTCCTCCTCCATTATCGAACAAATGCAAGGATGGCTGACATAGTCTTTAGTGCATCTGGGATTGCAAAACAGTTAAGATCCTTAGATGCACATAATTACTGGCCAATTTCACTGACATTGGCTCTGAGCACTATGGGACTTAACATCTGAGGTCATCAGTCCCCTAGAACTTAGAACTATTTAAACCTAACTAACCTAAGGACATCACACACACCCATGCCCGAGGCAGGATTCGAACCTGCGACCGTAGCTGTCGCGCGGTTCCGGACTGAAGCGCCTAGAACCACTCGGCCAGTGCGGCCAGCTTCACTGACATTGATTTGTTGTACAATCATGGAACATATTTTGTGTTTGGACATAATGACCTTTCTAGACTCTGAGAAGCTCATCTGCAGAAACCAGCATGGTTTTAGGAAACAGTGGTCATGCGAGACACAGCTGGCCTTCTTTGTGCAAGATATAAAACAGGCTCTAGATACCATCTCCCAGGTTGATGCCATATTCCTCAACTTTTGAAAGGCATTTAACTCAGTTCCGCACTGTCGCTTGCTCCAAAAAGTTTGTGCGTATGGTCTATCTGATGATATATGTGGTTGGATAGAAAGTTGTCTAAGAAATAGAGAGCAGTATGTCGTCCTGAATGGGGAGACTTCAACAGAAACAACATCAAGTGTGCCCCAGGGCAGTGTAATAGGTCCGCTGATTTTTACAATTTACATAAACAATCTGGTTGATGGTATTGACAGTGGCATTAGACTGTTTGCCGATAATGCTGTAGTCTACAGGAAAGTAGTATCACAAGAAAGTTGTGACAAATCAATGAGGATTTGCAGAAAATAAATGCATGATAATGACTGGCAGTTATCTCTCAATATTAGTAAGTGTAACCTACTGCATATAAGAAAGTGAAAATCCCCATCAATGTATGAGTACAAAATAAATGCCCAGTCTTTGGAACCAGTGACGCCCGCAAGTATCTGGGTGTGACTATTCGAAATGATCTCAAATGGAACAATCAGATTACACAAGTAATGGGTAAGGCAAACTCTAGATTGCAGTTTATTGGTAGAATCCTGAAGCGATGCAGTCCTTCAACAAAGGAAATTACTTACTATATGTTAGTTCATCCAGTCTTAGTGTATTTTTCGTCTGTATGGGACCCTTACCAGTTGGGTCTGATTCACGAGATTGAGAAGGTCCAAAGAAGCGCAGCAAGATTAGTGACTGGTACAGTTAGCCATCGTGAGAGTGTTACAAATCTCATAGAAAATTTGAAGTGGGACACACTTGCAGATAGGCGATTCACTAAATGGAAGGGGCTCCACACTAAATTCCAAAACACGATCTTCACCAAGGATGTAGAGCATATATTATTACCACCAACTTTCAAATCGTGCAATGATCACCATTCAAATATAAGGGAAATTAGAGCTCGTACTGAGGCATTCAGACAGTCATTTTTCCCTCGCATAATCCACGAGTGGAACAGAGGAGGGTAAATATGACTTTGGCGCGAATAGTGCCCTCCCTCACACCCCGCTTAGTGGCTAGCAGAGTATATATGTAAATATGTGTGTATGTTGTATAATTACTATGATGGCTTTTTTTTTTTGCTGAAAAGTTATTTGTTTGACAATCTTTTTGTTATGCCTATCTGTGACTCAGTATCTCTGCTACATGAAAGGATAATTGAAATTTAAGATAATGTGTTTTAGGTTCCCTGTGCACATATTTTAATATCAGATATGTTGAATGTTTATGGTTTAAGGAGGATTCAGTCTGCAAAATATCCTTGTATTGAAATTAGAATATTGGAAACAATTCTTTGCATAATTTAAATTGAAAATGTGTAAATAAAAACCTCAGATTTTATGTATGTATCATATCTGAATGTTCATTACTGAGTCTGTACTTAGCAACTCATTGTACAGTCCTTTAGAGGGAAACACATTGTATATACATCATTTCAACCTTTTCTTATTTAACTTTCAACTTTTTCACTGAAGAAACACCTCCTCATTCGTCTTGGATTCACAGTGTTACATAGCTCAGTGGGTTCGAGTCAGACTGCACATTCAAACGTTTGGTGTTTGGTCCCGCATTAGTATGAGGATTTTTTTATATCACTTGCTACTCCTTTCACTTCTGACAATGATTTGTTAATCTGAAATATGCCATGTTGCACAGCTGGCTGGAGGAAGACAGTGGTGTGTCAACTCCAATGGGTCAGTGTCATGTAAAACGTTCTGCTATTCAGTTCAAACTTCAGGCTCCATTCAGCTTTTCTTTAAACAACAGTTAAAATACCAAATTTGTCAGATCATGTTGTTGTAGGTATTATGGGTATGAATGTGTCTCACATTTAAATATTAAGACTTTATATCATGCACAATGTCTTCCAGTAAAGATCTTCCACTGGAAATTACTGAGTATTTGTGCAACACTTTCACACTGGAGTAACAAAATTTGCGATAAATATTTCCATGTTTCTTTGATTTTTTTCTATCTCTTTATATGATAGCTTACTTTGTTGTAGACTCTTCTTTTCTAGGCTGTGATTTGCTGGTTGGTAAAAACATGACAAATTATTATTCTTGAAGTACCTTCCTTTTAAATATATTCCTTATTAGTATACCCTTCCTTATTCTGGAAATAGTTATCCACAGGATTAAATAACAATGTACGTTTATTACATGAACTTGTGCAATGTGCTGTTTGGGGGTGGATCCGTGATGACTCTAGGAGTGGCAGTGAACAATTTTTCCAATGATCTGAAGCTGTCATATATTACTATTTGATTGAAGTGTTGATGGAGTTTTTCATTACCAATAACCAGATTTAGAAAAATTAGAGCCAAGGTCTAAATCGAAAAATGTATGAAATTTTTAGAAATAAAATTTTTAATTTGAGAAATAAAAAATCCTTTTTTTAGAATTTGAATAAAATAGTGTTGAAGATAATCATTAGAAATTTATCGTGCTTAAATTATAGAAGAGCAGTGATTGAAAGATTGTCTTACATGTTAATGCGACACATTACTTTTTTATATTTGGTGAATCCCTCAGTTACATGGTACAGCTTAACATTACTAGTTTTGTAAATGTGGAGCAAAACTAAGCTTGTGAATTGCTCCATATTTATCCGCATATATAGGAGGAGGACAAAAACATGGAAACATGAAAAACACAACACATTATCGTGCCTAATATGGTGTAGGAAAACTGTTGACATTCAAAACAGCTTCCAGTTATCTCTGAATGGATAATTACAGGTCCTGTATGGCTTTCAAGAGAATTTTGACCATTCTTTATGCAAAACAGTGGCAAGTTCAGGTAATGGTGATGGAGCAGGATAACAGTCATACACTCTTTCCTCTATAGTGGACCACAAAGCCTTAATAATATTAAGATGTGTTGACTGTGGTGGCCAGGAGTGATGTGACAATTCATCCTCCTGCTCATAGAACCAGTCCTGGACAATGCTTGCTGTGTGAATATGGGCTCTGTCAATCTTGGAACACAGCATCACTGTTGGGCAACAAACATTGTGGTGTGGGATGGATCTCATCAGCCATAATTTTCACATAATCTTTGGCAGTAATGGCGGACCTTGCAGAGTAACTGCAGGGCCCATAATATGGCTGCTCAAATCATTTATGAATGGCCATCGTATTTCTCTCTTGGGACGTAAACTCATCCAGAAGTTTGAAGCAGTGTCAAACAAGACTCGTCTGACCAAATAGCTTTCTTCAATTGTTTCACAGTACAGGTTTTATGGCTTTGACATCACGTTTTCACATTATGGGCATATACATTATTGATGAGTGGTTTTGAAACTAGCTCACCCTGCATTTCGTTGCTTATGGAGCCCTCTTCATGCTGTATCGGTACTGACACGATATGTGAGTGGGACATTCAGCTCTGTTGTGACTTTTGCAGCTGTTGCCCTCTTATTTTCCATTAAATTGTTTTCACTTTCCGTCCATCCTGACCACTCAGCACACACTTTCGTCTACATTGTGACCTTGAAGATGACATTCCTCTGCTTTCACTGTATGCAGCGTAAATCTTCAAACTCTTGAAACACCAAACACTTCAGTTACCTTGGTTATGGAACCAACTACCATATGAGCACCAAAAATTTGCTCATGTTTGAATGCACTGAGCTCTGACATAATGCACTCAGAGCTACACAGAACACTGTTCTGACCACTAGTTAAACTTATAATGTATTGAGGGCATTGCACAGTTGTTATACATGGCCAAACACTACAGCACAATGCAGATATTCTAACATATTTTGCATCCAAAACAGCTACATGTTTAGACCTCTGGATCTGATGATTGCAGTGATGAGACGCAACGTTTACAGCTCTGAAACTATAGAATATTTCATTTATGCTCTGCTCCAGATATGTTGGAAATTAATTTCTGCATTTTCATGTCTGATAGTCAGAACTTAGATGAGAGACAACTCAGCACTTGAAGCCTGCTTCAGACCATTTCACTTTCCTTGCAATGATCTACTTTAAGGAAGTGACAAATATAACACTTCATCCAGAATGAACAGTGATATTATAAACTTAACATCATTTAATGCTAAAGATAAAAAATATGCTTTGGCAGCTGTCTTTGTGTCTCTCAATTTGACTATTTTGTCTTACACTTCCACCATTGCATTCAGTGAATTGATACACAGTCTTATGATGCTATTCCCACCGGTGTTCACATAGAGATGTCAGAGAAGCATCTAACTTTGACAGCAGTAGAATATGATGTTTTGGCTGTTTTCCAAAAACGCATATGTAGCTTTCATTGTGACAGTGACATTTCTCACTTGGGGTACAGTTTATGATTTAAACATGACATCTGCACTGCATTTGGGGCCTCTAACAGGCTGTAGTGCCAGCACTGCCAGTGTTATCGTAACTGCCATCTGCTTCACATCTCCTGTGCAGCAAGCTACGTAAATTTAAGTATTAACTATGTTTTTCTTACTTGTCACTTCATTTTCCATGTGTTTCTGCTTTTAGCAAGCTTTAATTTTCCAGTACTAGTAATAGTGTTCCACAGATTTTGTGTTTGTTTTGAATACAGTCCAGAGACAGTTAGTGATTATTTTCATTGTTTCCAACAAGAAGTGTCTAGTAACCACAGTTTAGTCAGCTATCAGCCACCTTTAGTGAATTAGCAATCTAGTTAAAAGTTGACTACTTAACTCTCTACAGTAAATTGTTGATTTCTTAGGATGGATAGGATGTGCGACTGCTGTGAACAGACGCTGGAGGAGCTGGCCACTGTTCGCGAACAGCTGAACGTTCTGATGGTCAGCTGTCTTCAGGCTGCTGCCTCATAGTGTAGCAGCAGGGGGAGCCTGGTGCATCACATGGTACACCCCAGGTGTTACATGCTTCACCCAAGGTACCTGCTGGTGAGACATCTTCGTGGGTACCAGGCACGGTCGGGCCACCCTTTCGCCAAGGGGAGTGCTGGGTTCAACGGCATTTGCGTTGCACGAGGTGGAGGGTGAATGTGGAGGCTGGCCATGAGGCATCGCCCACTCTGCCTGTGAGTGGACATGTGGCCACTCCTTCGGCAAGGTCTGAGCAGGCACACGGGGTGAGGGGTTTATCAGTAATTGGGGAGCTCCAATGTTAGGCGAGTGATGGAGGCCCTTAGGGAAATAGCGGAAAGGTTGGGGAAGAAGGCCAGTGTTCACTCTGTCTGCTTGCCGGGGGGTTTCATCTGATATGTGGAGGAGGCCTGCTGGTGGCAATAGAGAGCACTGGATGCACCCAACTGCAAAGTGTTGCTCATGTCGGCAACAATGACTCCTGCTGTCTGGGTTCAGAGGTCATCCTCAGTTCATACAGCCGGGTGGGAGAGTTGGTGGAGGAGGAAAGCCTCTCTCGTGGGGTGGAATCTGAGCTAACTACTTGTAGTGTCGTTTCCAGAACCGATCGCGGTCCTCTGGTTTGGGGCCGAGTGGAAGGCTTAAACCAGAGGCTCAGATGATTCTGCAGAGATCTGGGGTGCAAATTTCTCGACCTCCACTATTGCGTGGAGAAATGTAGGGTCCCGCTGAATAGGTCAGGTGTGCACTAAACGCTGGAAGTGGCTACAAGGGTAGTGGAGTATGTGTGGAGTGCTCATGTGGGTTTTTTAGGTTAGAGAATTCCCTCCCTAGGCCCGACAAGATGCCTCCTGAGACGCGACAAGGTAGCAGTAGGCAAAATGCAACAGGGAATGACAATATTAATGTGGTAATAGTAAACTGCAGGAGTGTCTATTGAAAGTTACCAGAACTGCTCTCATTAATAAAGAGTCACAATGCCCACATCGTACTAGGGACGGAAAGTTGGCTGAAACCAGATGTAAACAGTAATGAAATTCTAAACTCAGATTGGAATGTATACTACAGAGACAGGCTGGACAGTGAAGGGGGAGGCATGTTTATAGCGATAAAAAGTGTAATAGTTTCGAATGAAATTGACGGAGATCCGAAATGTGAAATAATTTGGGTGAAGGTCATGGTTAAAGCAGGCTCAAACATGGTAGTTGGATGTCTCTATAGTCCCCCTAGCTCAGCAGCTGTTGTGGCAGAACACCTGAAGGAAAATTTGGAAAATTTCCCAACCATGTTATAGTTTTGGGTGGAGATTTTAATTTACCAGATATAGACTGGGAGACTCAAACGTTTATAACAGGTGGCAGGCACAAAGAATCCAGTGAAATTTTTTAAAGTGCGTTATCTGAAAACTACCTTGAGCAGTTAAACAGAGAACCGACTCATGGTGATGACATATTAGACCTTCTGGTGACAAACAGACCCGAACTATTTGAAACAGTTAGTGCAGAACAGGGAATCAGCAATCATAAAGCGGTTACAGCATCGGTGATTTCAGCCGTAAATAGAAATATTAAAAAAGGTAGGAAGATTTTTCTGTTTAGCAAAAGTGACAAAAAGCAGATTTCAGAGTACTTGATGGATCAACACAAAAGTTTTATCTCAAGTACAGATAGTGTTGAAGATTAGTGAACAAAGTTCAAAACAATCGTACAATCTGTATTAGATGAGTATGTGTCAAGCAAGATCGTAAGAGATGGACAAGAGCCACCTTGGTTCAACAACCAAATTAGAAAACTGCTACGGAAGCTATGGGTACTTCACAGCAAACATAAACATAGCCAAAGCCTTGCAGACAAACAAAAATTACACAAAGCAAAATGTAGTGTGAGGAGGGCTATGTGAGAAGTGTTCAACGAATTCAAAAGTAAAGTTCTATGTGCTGACTTGGCAGAAAATCAGAAAATCCTAAGAAATTTTGATCTTTTGTCAAAGCGATAGGTGGATCAAAACAAAATGTGCAGATACTCTTTGACCAAAATGGTACTGAAACAGAGGATGACAGACTAAAGGCCGAAATAATAAATATCTTTTTCCTAAGCTGTTTCACAGAGGAAGACTGCACTGTAGTTCCTTCTCTATATTGTCACACAGATGACAAAATAGTAGATATCAAAATAGATGACAAAGAGATAGAAAAACAATTAAAATCAGTCAAAAGAGAAAAGGCCGCTGGACCTGATGTGATACCAGTTCGATTTTACACAGAGTATGCAAAGGAACTTGCCCCCCTTCTTGCAGTGGTGTACTATAGGTCTAGAGTGTAGCGTTCCAAAAGATTGGAAAAGGGCACAGGTCATTCCTGTTTTCAAGAAGGGACATTGAACAGATGTGTAGAACTATAGACCTATATCTCTAACGTCAATCAGTTGTAGAATTTTGGAACACGTGTTATGTTCGAGTATAATGACTTTTCTGGAGACTAGAAATCTACTCTGTAGGAATCAGCATGGGTTTCAAAAAAGACGATCGTGTGAAACCCAGCTCACACTATTCGTCCACGAGACTCAGAGGGCCATATACACGGGTTCCCATGTAGATGCCGTGTTTCTTGACTTCCGCAAGGCGTTTGATACAGTTCCCCACAGTCGTTTAATGAACAAAGTAAGAGCATATGGACTATCAGACCAATTGTGTGATTGGATTGAAGAGTTCCTAGAAACAGAACACAGCAGTCATTCTCAATGGAGAGAAGTCTTCTGTAGTAAGAGTGATTTCAGGTGCACTGCAGGGGAGTGTCGTAAGGCCCTTTTGTTATTCACAATATGTATAAATGACCTTGTGGATAACTTGAAAGTTCTCTGAGGCTTTTTGCGGATGATGCTGTAGTATATCGAGAGGTTGTAGCAGTGGAAAATTGTACTGAAATGCGGAAGGATCTGCAACGAATTGGCTCATGGGGCAGGAAATGGCAATTGAATCTCAATGTAGACAAGTGTAATGTGCTGCGAATACATAGAAATAAAGATCCTTTATCATTTAGCTACAATAGAGCAGGTCAGCAACTGGAAGCAGTTAATTTTATAAATTATCTGGGAGTAGGCATCAGGAGTGATTTAAAATGGAATGACCATATAAAATTAATTGTCGGTAAAGCAGATGCCAGACTGAGACTCATTGGAAGAATCCTAAGGAAATGCAGTTTGAAAACAAAGGAAGTAGGTGACAGTACACTTGTTCGCCCACTGCTTGGATACTGCTCATGGGTGTGGGATCCGTACCAGATAGGGTTGATAGAAGAGATAGAGAAGATCCAACGGAGAACAGCGCGCTCCGTTACAGGATCATTTAGTAATCGCGAAAGCATTACGGAGATGACAGATAAACTCTAGTGGAAGACTCTGCAAGAGAGACGCTCAGTAACTCGGTACGGGCTTTTGTTGAAGTTTTGAGAACATACCTTCACCGAGGAGTCAAGTAGTATATTGCTCCCTCCTACGTATACCTCGCGAAGAGACCATGAGGATAAAATCAGATAGAGCCCACACAGAGGCATATCAACAATCTTTCTTTCCATGAACTACACGAGACTGGAATAGAAGGGAGAACCGACAGAGGTACTCAAGGTACCCTCCGCCACTCTCCGTCAGGTGGCTTGCGGAGTACGAATGTAGATGTAGATGTAGATGTAGAAGTTCATGGCTGATATAACAGCACTTTTCCATCATGTCCTTTCCTCAACCTACTTTTTATTTAACAACGTATATTTTGAGCAGACTGATGGTATTGGCCTGGGCAGTCCTCTCTCACCTTTAGTAGCAAACTTTTTATGGAAGACTTTCAGGAAAGGGCACTTGATTCAGCGGTACTTAAACCAAGAGCCTTCTGGCGATATGTAGATGACTCTTTTGCTGTGTGGCTCCATGGTGAAGAAGAACTGTCACATTTCTTGCAACATCTGAATGAAATCCACAAGGACATTCGGTTTACAATGGAAATAGAGAAGGATGGTTGCTTGGTTACTAGGAGAATGGATTGGTGATTAGGGCATTCTGTCTACCGTAATCCCACACATACGGACCTTTACCTGCAAATGTTGTTTCCATCACCCTTCACAAACTACCGACATCCTTGGAATGTTGGTGCACCATGCTCATGTTGTTTCTGATGGAGACAGCCTTACAAAGGAGCTGGAACATCTAGAGTCAGTGTTCAGAGGTAATGGTTACTCTCCATATCAGATTAGAACAGCACTAAGAAGGAAGAAACATGACCACCCACAGCTTCAAGAAGATAAGGAGCTGTTCAAGTCCAGGGCATTCCTTTCATATGTCGGCAATCATTCATCTAAAGTACGTAGGATCCTAAGGAAACATCAAGTTAAAGTAATCTTCTGGCCACCAGGGAAGATTAGTGTCCTCCTTGGTTTGATAAAAGACAATCTAGGTCTGAGGAAGGCCGGGATCTACAAAATTCCTTGCCAGTGTGGCAAAGCTTACATTGGTCAGACGACACATACAGCACATGAAAGGTGCGTTGAACATGAGTGCCACACTTGCCTTTCACAGCCCATAAGTCGGCCGTAGCTGAGCATTGTATTACCCCAAGACACGCTGTGGATTTTTCTGCCATGAAAATCTTGGCCCCAGCAAGAACTTTCTGGGATTCAGTAATTAAAGAATCTGTGGAGATATGCCAAGCACAAAATCGTATAAATCGTGACAGCAGTTTTCAACTGGACAAGGCTTGGGACCCAGTGATCTGTCTAATTTCTTCTTAGAGAAGACAGTTTATTCATAATGATACATTTGGCAACGTCTGACACCTGTTTATAGTGACACGAGCGCGTATTCCGACAGATGGTGAAACTGTAGTTTTCACCTTATGTACATGCCTGCACGCCACAGGTAGAACAGTATTTCATAGGACACAAATATAGATAGAGGATGCTCCTGTGATGACCACCAATGCACACATGTTTCCACGCCAATTTTTTGCTATGAAGCCGATGCTGGGAACCTGCAGTCTCCAGTGACAGGCACTCACCTGAAGATGGTTGGACGATTGCCAGCTGAAGTATCGTGGCAAGAAGTCAACATGATCCAACTGCAATCCCGAAACCTCATTGAACATTCAGTACACCAGGAAAACTTCAAGAATCACAAGAAAGTTTTGTTGTTAGGTTGCTCTCATGGTAGAGGTGTTGGCCAACTGTTGCAGGATGAACTACGATCAGGTTACCAGGACACAAGTTTTTTTAAACCCAGTGCAAGTCTGGGTCAGGTGATAGAGGATGTAGGTTCACTTTGCAAAGACTTCACAAAGGAAGACACCTTGGTAATAGTGGGTGGGGCAGGCAACATCATAGATAGTGACCCTAATTATTCAATTGAGGGTGACCTGGTAAAGATAGCTTAAGCAATGAGACAGAATGATCTTGAGCTTGTAGCTGTTCTGAGGCACCATGACAAGCCTCATTTAAACTCTTATGTTAGGTGAATTAATTTAGAGATGGAATGACTGCTTGGATCAGGTATGGAGTCTTGTATCAGTGCGGTTCCTGTTGACTCTTTCAGCAGGTGGGACTAAAGTAGGCATGTCTTCACCTCGACAGGAAAGTTAAGGGAAAACTGTGTTGGCTAATAGCAAATAACTTATGGGAGGTACTATGACAAGTGGTAAAGTATCAGTGGCTACAAGTGACAGAACAGATGTTTTTAAATGCAGGGAGGGAGAAAGGAGGAGGAGATTAGTGTTTAATGTGCCGTTGACAACGAGGTCATTAGAGAGCTCGGGTGAGGGAAGGATGGGGAAGGAAATCGACCGTGCCCTTTCAAAAGCACCATCCCGGCATTTGCCTGAAGCGATTTAGGGAAATCATGGAAAACCTAAATCAGGATGGCCGGGGACGGGATTGAACCGTCATCCTCCCGAATGCGAGTCCAGTATGCTAACCACTGCGCCACCTCGCTCGGTGGAGGCAGAAACATAAGATGTTTAGAGACAGGCTGGAAATGACTTTCACATTGATAAAACAGGCAGCCAGAAAGCAAATTTTAATGTACACAATTCATGCAGACAGCTTCTGATTGAAATTGGAGGTATTCAAAAATTGACAGAAAAATTAGGTTTATCCGGTTGTAATTCAGCCAGTCCACAAAATTAGTTATCCTTATTGCATCAGAACTCCGAGGACTAAGGGGTAAGCTTAATGAGTTGCTTATTTATGTTGAAGAACTGGAGTTGAGCAAACCGGTTCATATAATGTGCCTCCCTCAACATCATGTGACCACTGGTATAGATGTTTTAAGTGTTACAGGATTCAAGTTAGTTTCTTACTTCTGTAGAGATAATAAGGAGAAAGTATGAGTTATCACATTTGTCAGAAACTGTTTTGGTTTCAAGAATGTTGATATTAATAAATTTTGCTCACAACAGCACTTAGAAGGCTGTGCAACAGAAGTAGTATTTCATAAAATGTCCTTTATAATAGTAAGTGTTAACAGAACACTTTCAGGAAATTTAAACCTCTTCATAAAAAATCTGGAAACTCTGTTGTCCCATCTCACAGTAAAACACAAGTAAATAGTGGTTGCTGGTGATTTTAATGTGGAGTTATTGAAAAGCCCTGTCAGCGAACAATTACTGCAATCAGTAACACTGTTCATTCAGTTTAATTCCTATTGTGAACTTTGCAGCTAGGGTATGTAAATTTACTGAGACAGCTGTTGATAATATCTTTGTAGACAAATCTAGGAAAAAAGGTCATATAACAAAGCCAATAGTAAATGAGCTATCTGATATTAACATGCAGTATCTTGTGTCAAATGCTGGAACTTGTCAGGATAAAATTCTGTTAAATCTGAGTACAGGATAGTAATAAATCTGCCAAAAATTGAGACTTTTAGGAAACTGCTCAAAGACATGAACTGGACAGATGTTCACAATACTTCCTACTCAAATGGAAAATAGAAAGCATTCATTAATAAAGTTACTTCCTCTTTTGAAAATCATTTTCCCCTAAAGGTAACTCAAATCAAACAGAAGCCTAAAAATGCATGATGTATTGAAGCAAGTAATACAGAAATCAAAGCAGCTTTGTTATGAGAAAAAGTTGATAGCATCAGGCAACAAAGTAAAAATTGCATGAGATATAGTCAAGGCAAGACAGGCAAGGCCAAAAATGAAGAGAAACAGATAGCTCTAAAAAGAAATGAGACATTGTTAACAAGCACATGTAGCATTGTAAACCTCTTAAACAAATATTTTGTTTCTGTTACTGACAGCATGGGATTACCAGGTTCAGTAAACAGTGCACAAGAGTATCTGAGACCAGACCTTACAATTTTAGTAATATGGAAATATATGGAAATAACACTAATGTTTCCCAGAGGAGTAACGTCCATCATAAAATTCTTAAAATCTAAGTATTCTAGAGGTTATGATAACATATCAACAAAGTTAATCAAAGAGTTCTGTACATGTTGAGTTCTACCTTAAGTTATTGGTGTAACCAATCTCTTATCAGCACAACATTTCCAGAGTGGCTAAAATATGCTGAAGTCAAGCCTCTTTACAACAAGGGGGATAAAGAGATACCATCAAACTATTGACCAATTTCACTTTTGCTGGCTTTTTCAAAAATATTTGGAAAGGTTGTGCTCGAGTGTCTCTTTAAATGTCTGATGGCAAATAATACAGGGCGATTCAAAAAGAATACCACAACTTTAAAAATGTGTATTTAATAAAAGAAACATAATATAACCTTCTGTTATACATCATTACAAAGAGTATTTAAAAAGGTTTTTTTTTTTCACTCAAAAACAAGTTCAGAGATGTTCAATATGGCCCCGTCCAGACACACGAGCAATATCAACCCGATACTCCAACTCGTTCCACACTCTCTGTAGCATATCAGGCGTAACAGTTTGGATAGCTGCTGTTATTTCTCGTTTCAAATCATCAATGGTGGCTGGGAGAGGTGGCCGAAACACCATATCCTTAACATACCCCCATAAGAAAAAATCGTAGGGGGTAAGATCAGGGCTTCTTGGAGGCCAGTGATGAAGTGCTCTGTCACGGGCTGCCTGGCGGCCGATCCATCGCCTTGGGTAGTTGACGTTCAGGTTTCATAACTAACCTTTTTCGTAGGACTCTCCATACAGTTGATTGTGGAATTTGCAGCTCTCTGCTAGCTCTGCGTGTCGATTTTCCTGGGCTGCGAACAAATGCTTGCTGGATGCGTGCTACATTTTCATCACTCGTTCTCGGCCATCCAGAACTTTTCCCTTTGCACAAACACCCATTCTCTGTAAACTGTTTATACCAACGTTTAATACACCACCCATCAGGAGGTTTAACACCATACTTCGTTCGAAATTGCACGCTGAACAACTGTCGTCGATTCACTTCTGCCGTACTCAATAACACAAAAAGCTTTCTGTTGAGTGGTCGCCATCTTAGCATCAACTGACGCTGACGCCTAGTCAACAGCGCCTCAAGCGAACAAATGTACAACTAAATGAAACTTTATAGCTCCCTTAATTCGCCGACAGATAGTGCTTAGCTCTGCCTTTTGTCGTTGCAGAGTTTTAAATTCCTAAAGTTGTGGTATTCTTTTTGAATCACCCTGTATATTATCCAGGTCACAGTTTTGGTTTCTTAAGGGTTCTGATGCAGAGAAAGCTACTTACACATACAGTGAGAATGTACTTAATTCATTAGGTAACAAATTAGAGGCTACTGGAATTTTCTGTGACATACCAAAAGCCTTTGACCTTGCAAATCACAGAATTCTCCTAAGTAAATTAGAGTATTATATTGTCACTGGAAGTGCTGTGAAATGGTGTGAGTCTTATCTAGCCAACAGGAAACAAAGCTTGCCATGCCATTGTGAAATACCCATGTAGTAAACAGTCAGCCTTCGTCTGACTGGGAATTAATTACATGTGGTGTTCCTCAAGGTTCTATCTTGGGTGTGTTGCTTTTTCTTGTGTACATTAACGATCTCTCATCTGTTATATTGCATGATGCTAAGGGTACCCCCCCCTCCCCGAGATGATACAAACATTGCAGTAAGTTGCAAGTTAAGTACAGATTTATAAATGGCTGCTAATCAAATTCTCACTGACATTAACAAATGGTTTAAAGGTAATTCACTGCCATTAAGCTTTGAAAAGACCCACTATACACAGTTCATAACCTGTAAGATATTTCCCTCCAACAAGTGTATAACACATGAAGACATACAGATAGAAGAGGTTGACAAGTGTTAAACTTCTGGGATTACAACCTGACAATAAATTCAGCTGGGAAGGGCATACCACAGAACTGCTGAAGTGCCTAGACAAGTCTGTATTTGCAGTCAGAATGATGCCACATGTAGGAGATATAAATATTGAAAAAAACTTGCACACTTTGCTTACTTTCATTCTATTATAACATACGGGATCATATTCTGGGGTAACTTGTCAAACCGAGCAAAAGCATATAATAAGAATAACTAGTGGTGTGAATTTAAGAAAATAATGAAGAAACCTGTTCAAGGAATTTTGTATTCTAATCACTGCTTCTCAGTATATTTATTCCTTAATGAAATATTTTGCAAGTAATATATCCATATTTCCAACTAATAGCTCAATACATAGTGTCACTACTAGAGTAAGAATCTACATAAAGACCTAAAATGTCCAGTATTCAGGCACACACATTTTTGATAAATTGCCAGCAACCTTTAAAACCTGGTTTCAGATAAATGATAGTTTAAACAAAGTTCGGAAGACTTTTTGATAGGCACCTCCTCCTACTCAATAGATGAATATCTTAACAGGGGCTGTTAGAACAGCTTAAGTAAAATGTCTGTTAGGTTTCAGGTTTGACAGCATTTTGTTACAACAGTCAAGATTAGATATTTTGTGTTTGATAAATATATTAAAAGTCCATAACTACATTTCATTCTGATAGTGTATTAATTCTGTAAATATCAGCAGTCACAGTTTACTGTAATGTATTCATCTATTTTGACAATCTCCTGACAAATGATCAGGGTAGTGAGCATTATATTTAAATGTTTTATGTTGTTTATGTTTACTTTCTGGCATGTTTCGCATCCATGAGAATCATTTCATTTTTGGCTCAAAGGAACAAAAACTGAATCTAATCTAATAGGCAAAATTCCATAAGAAAATCATTTTTGTGTCTTCTGTTGTGTGGAAAATCACAGTTCAGCTGAAACTGATTCAAGAGGGAAGTAAGCACTAGACCTCCAAGATCCCTCAAGAGATGCCTGCAAGATTTGTGACCACAGTTCTCACACAACTTTCCCATTAGCTTCTACTCATTAGCTCAATAAAAATACTATTTATTTCGGATGGATTGCTTCAGAAAGCAATCTCACAACACAACAGTGAGTGAAAATATTGAAATAAGCCAATAATAAACAGCCAAATACTTTGAACTGAATTTCTCGATTAGTTTATCCCTGTTGTAAAGACATTATCCTAATTTGTTATCAAGCTGGAGTCGAAAGGAAGATTGGTTTAACGTCTTGTCTACATTGAGGTCATTAGAGACAGAGCACAAGCTTGCATTGTGTCAATAATGGGGAAGGAAATTGGTCGTGCCCTTTCAAAGCAAACATCTGTGGCATTTGCCTTTAGCAACTTAAGGAAATACAGTAAATCTAAATCTGTTGTCCTCCTAATGTGAGTTGCATGTGTTAACAACTGCACCATCTTGCTTGGTAGCTAGACTTGAAGGAGTTACACACACATGCACAGTACTTCGCCCACTTAATAACCACTGATCCCAGTGGAACCCCATACATTATCTGTGTGGCTTTCTTATTCTTCTTGTCTTTGTAGTGTTCAGACCATAATGTTTTTAAGATGTCATTCAGTTCCTTTTTTTATGATCTTTTTCTAGTCTTTTTAATCATTTTACTAATAATATTATGAAAAGGATAGATTGCTATCCACCTTATAGAGGAGACATTGATTTGCATGTGGAGTTGCAGACAGGCACAACAGAAAGTCTGCTATACATTTAAGCTTTTGGCCAGCCTCGGAGACCAGAGACAGTGGTCATGTGTGTGTGTGAGTTGTGAATGTGAGTGTGTGTCTTTTCTACTTTAGAAGAAGGCCTTTTTGGCTGAAAGTTTAAATGTCATGCCTGTCTGCAATTCAGGGTGTCCTCTGTACGACACTTAGCAAATTGTCTTTTTCATAATAGTCTTGTTATTCCATTGTGGATTTTCCGTTGTTTGATTTAGTTACTTTACTACATTTACGCAATTATTATGTTATTTTTAGATGTTTAGTTTCTAATGATTCACCTGCACTATGCATATGCAATATGACTACATAAAGAAGATAGTGTGTGAAGCCTTGTATATCTAATATTATACTCATTATTACTATACTCATTATTATTTGTACATATAAATATCAGGTCATTAAGAAACAAAACTGATGACCTGAGTTTTTTGTTAGGAGTGAACAAGAATATTATATTATGTATCAATGAACACTGGTTAAGTGAAGACCAACTGCAGTTATATGTACCCCCAGGCTTTGATTTAGTAACAGGTTATTGTAGACCAACACACAACTATGGGGGAGCCCCTATATATGTTAATAGTGGTATAGACTTGGATTACAGTGCCCTTAGTGTTAATGATTACTGTATAGAAAATGTACTGGAAATAGCAGCAATGTTACTGCCCATGTTAAAACTTATAATAGTGTCTGTATACCACACACCTGATAATGATGTTGAAATATTTGCACAGGCCTTACAGAAACTGATACTACATCACGATAAGTGGCCTAAATATAGGATTTTAATTTTTGGTGACATAAATATTGATATGAGGCAGAACACACCTAAACAACTTAATCTTCTGAATATGCTAAGATCACATGACCTGCACTGCATTAATGAAAACCCAACAAGACAGTCTGCCTGCCTTGATCATGTAATCACAAATGTTGAGACAAATCGGTATGAACTAGGGCTATTCAATACTCATTTTTTGTCAAATCATAAAGGTATTTGGTTAAAATTGATAACAAAAGAACCAGCATATGTCTCCAATAAAATTAAGTACATTAGGCTTTTGAATGAAGAGAACACTGATATCTACAGAACACAAATAAAGATGACAAATTGGAATTACATTCTGCTGGAAAGTAATCATATTGAAAAAGTGTTTACATTATTCATTAGTGCATTGTCGGATACATTTAAAATTTGCTGCCCTAAAGTAATGAGAAAAAATAAGGGAACTATGAGGGAACATGGTCTCACATCAGTGCATAACTGGTTCACACCTGACCTACAAAGGCTCAGAACTCTGTTAATGATTTCCTATGACAAATCAAAAAATAGTGAAGCCGAAAAAGCAAACTACATAAGTTTGAGGCACAAATACAAGGCAGAAATTAGGTTAAGCAAGTGCAAGGCAAATGATGATTATATTAATAAGTCCCAAAATAAATGCAAAGCAGCCTGAACTGTTATCAAGACTCATCTGGGTAGAAATAAAGATGTTAAAAAAAAAATAATTCATGTGATGCTTGTATCACACCAGATGATTTCAACACCTTCTTCATTAATGCTGCCAGTATGGATAATAGTGCTGCAAATGAACATATCCATAAATGTGACAACAACCATATCTCAAATAATAGAAATTCATTTCTACAAAATTTTGAGGATATGGTTCCTGTGTTTAAATGGAAAGAAGTGAAAGTAACAGATATTAAAACTGCAATAGCAAAATTAAGTTATTCAAAATCAGAAGACATTTATGGTCTCTCCAATTTTGTAATTTAAAAAATAGCAGATGTAACAGCACATCCACTCTGTTCATTTTAACAATATGAGTTCAAATGTCTTGGATATCGTGCAGGGTGTATCACAAGGCTCTGTGTTTGGTCCTATACTTTTTATAATATATGTAAATGACTTGCTCAGCACCATGTTATGTAAATCCACACTCTATGCAGATGATACAACTTTTGTTACAGCAGGGAAAGATTTAGGAAAATTAAACGAGGAAAGTGAGTCTCATCTCAGAGCAGCCATCAAGTGGTTTCAATTCAATGACTTGCATATAAATCATGATAAAACTGTACATATTCTCTTTAGCTTGTGTGTTAAGAGTGATAAGATTGATTGTGTCTCAGCTAAACTACTTGGGATCCATCTTGATTCAAAATTAATGTTGAAGAGTCATACCGATTATATTTGTACTAAGTTGGCACATGTGACATATTTGTTAGGTAAACTAAGGTCATGTGTTAGTGATAAGTTATTACTCAATGCACACTATGCCTTTTTCCACACCCATTTAACTGCCACTCTATTATGGGGAAACTCAACCAGAACAAAACACGTTTTCATTTGGCAAAAGAAGGCAGTCAGATGCACCCATGGAGTCAGAAATAACAAGTCTTGTAGACCATATTTCAAAAATCTAAAAATACTAACAGTTGCAGCCCTCTTTATACTAAGTTGTCTTATACACACAAAAGAAAACCAACACAGTCACAAACTACGACAATCTATCCATCACCATGACACACGTATAAAACAGCAAATTGACATCCCAGTTGCTAGACTAAAGTAAACTCAAGATAGTTACAGTTACATGGGAGCAAAACTATTTAACATGTTGCCAATAGAGGCACATAGTGTGTCACTGAATGAGTTTGAAAGTGTCACAAAGAAATGGCTTAGAGAAAAAGCTTTTTATACGATAGAAGAGTTTATAATGTGCACTAAAGATGATCTTACGTACCGGTACTAATATAGTTTCACTTAGATTAAACTTATACATGTAAATATAATGCAAATACCTTGTGCAGCATCAAGGACAAATTTTTGTATCTTATTAGACAATATGATTTACAATATATTACACCATTTCTGTTAGTTATGTAAACTGTATATGTACACAAATGACGACATCAATCACATTTTTTAATGCCCAAAGATGGATAATAAAATAAATAAATAAAATAACCTTCATCACTTTTGCAAGGATTTCACAGGATGGTTTTGTAACTACCTCTGTGAATTCTGTAATTAGTCTAGTCTTGAATCTTGTCTTCACAATCCTTATGGTAATTATATATGTTGGGGTGTATTGTATTGATAGATTCCTCATTTAAAGTGGTGCTTGAAACTTTGTAAGTGGGGTTTCACAGGCTAGACTTTTCTGTCCTAGAAGCATCAGTAACTTCAGGGTCCCCCCCCCCCCCCCCCCCCCCCCCCCCCCCCGTGTCATCTTGAAGCTCTTGCTTGGACCAAACAAACCAGTGACTGTTTGTGCTGCCCTTCTTTATATACAGGTTGATTATACTTGAAGTTAAACTTTCAAACCACTTTGGAAATGACACCACTGGTCAGAATGACATCAAATTGCAATGGCATATTATCGAAGAAGGGGGAAAATGTGTGGCAGAAGAAAAATAAATAGTTACAGAATGTAGTACTAGATGGTGCACTGTAAGCATCATAATTTAATAGTGGTCGACTATAAGTGACAAATGAATCATACAACAATGCCCAAGGTGTACATTGGACGTTAAACAAACTATACTATTCAGTGAGTGGGTGTACAGGTGTGATACTGTTAGTTACATAAGCCCATCTGCCATAGGAAGTTCATATCACATTGGATGGGAAAAATTGGTTTTTAACTGTCCTGAGGCCAAAAACTGCATAAAAATCATTGATCACATTGGCTTTTAATTGTACCTGGGACCAAAAACTCCATAAAAAGCACCTATCACATTGGTTTTTAATTGTCCTGAGGCCAAAAACCACATAAAAAGCGTCAATCAAAATCAAATCATATTATTAACTTCCGTGTGACTGGCGCAAAACATGTTCAATATGCTGTTGACCAATTTCTGTAACAAATTGAAATCGATGAACGGCATGTTACACAACTGACCGAAGTGTTTCCGGGGTCTCATTCAGAATGTTTTTGTACAATACATGCCTTCAATACAGCTAAGTTTGCAGTCGAACACTGAACACAACATCTTTCAGATAGCCTCACAGCCAGAAGTCACTTGGAGTTAGATCAGCTGATCAGGATGGCCAGGCCATAGCTAAATGGCAGCTGATAATTCTAGCATTTCCGAAATGGCACTTCAGCAGCTGCTTAACTGTATTTGCAATGTTTGGAGGTGCGCCATTTTGCATAAAAATGATGCCATCCACACACCCACACTGTAGGTGAGCTGGATTGAAGTGGTTGTGCAAAAGACACTCCTAGTGCTTACCAGTGTTGGAACAGGTAACAGGACTGGAAGCACCTGTCTCTTCAAAAAGATATGGCCCTATGGTAAATCATGCTGTAAACCTCCACCACACAGTGACCTTTTCAGGATGAAGTGGTACTGGTTGATTTGCGTGTGGATTTTCCATTGCCCATATTTGACAATTCTGTGTATTGAAATATCCTGTCAAATGGAAGTGGACTTCATCTGTCCACAGCCGATCATTTTCCACTTCCATGCAAGCAAGAAATTCTAAAGCAAAGGTCTCCCTTGCTGACAGGTCAACAGGAAGCTTCTAATGCACATGGGTAATTCTGATTGGATAGCAAAGAAGGATGTTTTCGTAAGATTTTATGTATCATGCTCATGTGTATGTCCAATGTCCAGACAGTTCCAATGTTCACACCATCATTTGTCTCCTCCTGCACTGCTGTGGCCACTGCTTCCACTGGTGTTGAATCAGTTTGTTTCCTCCCTCTACCAGGTTGCACACCAAAAGAACCCATCTTTTCAAATTTTTGAATCATTTTCTCCAGACCCATGGCAGTCATTGGACCGATGCCTTTTTTCAGACCCTTCAGTGTCATAACTTCTGAAGAGTGACATGTGCAGAATCATCATTCTTGTAATACAGCTTTACAAGCCCAGTGCGATCCTGCATTGAGACAGTCCTGTTGAACGTTGCAGCCATGGAAGGAGGAAAAGCCATGTATCCGGTTTGTTGACAGGTGTTTTCATTTACGTATTCTGACACATGCAAGCGCCATCTGTTGATCAATTTTCACACTATTTTTTTTCTTCTGCCATACATTTTCCCCCTTCTCTGATAATATTCTATTGCAATTTGACATCATTCTGACCAGTGGTGTTATTTCTACAGCATTTTGAAAGTTTAACTTTAATTATAATCACCCTTTCCATTTGTTATGCTATTGGTGCTTTTCAGTTTGAGGCTCACACATTGTGTGATAGGTCGCATGAGTGCTCTGTAAGTGATATCCATTGTAGAGAGACGGTTTTTTTCATAGTAAGCTACCACTGAACTGATGTCTGCCACTTCTTTAACTATTACTGAACCTTTGTGATTGGTTTTTGTATGATTTGACTGATTCTAATTGTAACTAAATGATGCTTCAGGCATTGGATGCTGTTTTTTTGTGAACAATTTTACATTTGTAAACATTTAAAGCACCACTCTGACATTTTATCAAGTTCTGACTGAATATTTGTGTAGCATTTTTCAATCAGTACTTGTAGGTAGTGGGGAGCAGGCTTGGTAATTACAATGATGAATAATCACTCTCACTCCTGTCACTTACGATGAATACTTTTATTCTCACAGCGTATACATAATGCGTATAGCATAGAGTGCATACTACAGAGAACTGCATACTACAGAGAACTGATCTGGCAAAGATACAGTTGCTCTTGCTGCGGTAGGGCAGTGATATTATTGAGGGGTGGGGTTAGAGCCAGTGGTTCTACGTCCCCACAGAGCCTCTCACCACAAGTGCAGAGCACAGTGACTGGTGTATGTCATGATGCATTGTCCTGCTGGCGATGTTGAGGACTGACATATCATAGTCTGCCAGGTGCCCAGATGACGACCCTTGACATTGGTGGCGGTGCCAATGGGGCATTGAAGTGTTGGTGGCTGGATGTTGTGTTGTCCAGTAAGTCTGTCAGTTCGCCAGCGGTGGTGTTCGGGGTGTCAATCATTGTTATGAACTGCTCCAGGTCCAACACGAGCAGGTAGCTGTCCGAAGAAAGACTGGATTTCAGACCAGCTGTGTCGATAGTAGGTGAAAGGGGTGTGGAGCATGCTAATGACATCAAGACTGTGCTGTATCCAGTCTGTCTATTATCAGATTTGTCCCTAACCTCAAGTAGTGAGTCCTGCAGTGTTACAGAAATGTCTTCTTGCAGGTAGTCTCACAGGGCTAGGCTAACTGTAAGCTGGCTTGAGGGGCCTGGAGCTGGGGTCAGTGAAGAGTAAACACAGGGTGTGTCCGCTGAAGTCCACGCCAGTTTTAGCCAGTTCAGTGACACTGTTGTGATTTTTCCAGCTTGCAAGATATCAAAAGTGTTTGGCCTTCATTTCAACACCTTGGACAGGCCACTGTATGCAGGCTGGAGGGCGGGTTTGATGGCGTCAGTCCAGAGCATGACATGTGTACGCTATTGGAGGTCCTTGTGCACAAAAATGGTTGGTTTGGCATGATAGGATGGTGATGGGATGCAGACATGGCATGTGGTTCCTGACACGTTTCCCTAGGACTGGCAGGTTGATGTCCATGGGGTCAGTAGTTTGTGACATGAACTCTGCTGGGAGTGTGATCGGTTCCCCATAGAGTGCCTCTGCCAGTGAGGCATCCAGATCTTCTTTTTAGGCAGCTTGTATGCCCAGCAGCACCCAGGGGAGGGCCTCTGTCTACTCCTGGTCATGGCATACAAGTAGTGTCTTGAGGGTGCAGTCTGTTGGCTTGAGGATGGTAGGATGTCGTGTGGAACCAGTGGCACACACAGAGACAGCAGAGCTTGGAGAACAAGGCCAACTTGAACTGCCAGCCCTGGTCTGTTGTCAGGGTCTTTGGGAAGCTGAAGCGCGCAATCCATAGTGTGACGAAAGCTCGGGTGACGGTGTCGACCAAGATATCAGTCAGAGATGTGGCCTCCACCCATTGAGTTGTTCTGTCAATGGCTGACAGGATGTACTTGTATTCGTATGGATCTGGGAGTGGCCCCATCAGGTCTCCGTGGACGTGTGGACATGTTGGAAACGACCCTTCGGGATGGGGAATTTCCCAAAGGGCAATTGGGTGTCAATGCTGTCTTGGTCCATTGGCACTGGATACAGGCTCTCATCCATGCAGCCCAGTCCCATTTAATGTTAGTCCAAATGAAACATTCTGTTATGAGTTTCAGTGTTGGACGTACTCCAGCATAAGACAAACTGTGGATTAGGTCGAAAACTATCTTCCTGAAGTTCTGTGGGACGATTGTCTTTGCCTACCACAGGATATGTCACACCAAACTAGTTTTTTTGTGCCTGCAATGGTGCACTGCTTGAGCTGGAGGCCCTTGTGTGTCCAGATAGCAGATTTTGAAGGTCAGTGTCAGTTGTTTGTGCCTCTGCTAGTTGGTCGAAGTGAAGGTGTGCCGATGTGGCAGCGAGTCATGAGAGGTAGTCAGCCACCATGTTTTCTGTCCCCCGTACATAGCAGACGTCCATAGTACATTGTGAAATTAACTCTAGGTGACGGAATTGCCAAGGGGAGGTATTGGCTGGTGGGTTTTTAATAGCATCAGCCAGGGAATGGTGGTCTGTGTAGATAGTAAACGGCTGACCCCCTCATGTCATCTTGGAAATACCAAACCACCTTGTATTTTGCCAAAAGCTCACAGTCAAAGGTTGACCACATTTTCTGGGAGTTGGTAAGTTTCTGCGAGAAAAACTGTAGGGGCTGGGTTGCACCGGGGATTTCCTATTGAGCACCATCCCAATCGCCCGGTCGCTGGCATCGGCCGTTGTAGCTATAAGGGCTTCTGGCGATGGGAGTGCCAAGTTGGCACTCTGAGTGAGCTTGGATTTGATGTTCATGAAAGCTGCTTGCATATCTGCAGTCCAAGTGAGCTTACATTTGCCTGATGTGTTCTTGCGACGGAGTGACTCAGTGAGCGGCAGAATTGTTTCCGTGGCATGGGGGACGTGTTGTCAGTAAAAATTAATTACCGCTAAAAATGGCACAACTCTTGATAATCCTTTGGGGGTAGTAGGTTACAGCTTTGGTCTATCTTTTCTGGGGTGGGACAGATGCCAGAAGCGTTGACATGATGGCCTATGAATGTAACACATTTTTGTCGGAATTGCCATTTGTCCTCATTGACCACAACACCATGCTGTGCTAATTTGTCGAATGCCATTTGGAGGTGTTTCTCATGATCTTGAGCTTATTGTGAGAAGATAATTACATAATCCAAGTAACTAAGCAAAAGGGCATGGTAAAAAAAAAAAAGCCATAAATGAACTGTTGCCAAGTCTGGTCTGCATTCTTTAGTCCAAAGGGCATAAAGAGGAATTAAAATTGGACAAACTGTGTAATTATTGCCATCTTTGGGATGTCATCCATGGTCTTTGGGATCCGTGAATAAGCTCTTTTGCAGTCAATCATCCTAAAGATGGTTGCATCAGGCAGTTACTGGGAGAAGTCCTGAATATTGGGCATGGTTTAACTATCAGTTATGATGCATGCATTCAAATGTCTGTACTCCCCACACAGGTGCCATGTTTTATCTTTTTTCATTCTCATAGTAATTGGTAAGGCCCACACACTGTCTGATGGCCTGATGGTACCCTCGCGTAACAGTTCATCTATCACGACCTTGGCCACCTTTAGTTTGTGAAGGGTAAGGCCGTGTGGTTGGTATGGGCCGGTGGACCAGGGTAGTATTACTTCTATCTGGAGTATCTTTGTATACAGTGTTAATCTTTTTACAGAGCTAATGAGGAGTAGCACATAAGGCACATGATCCACTCGCGAAGGTTATATCACTGTTTGCACGCGACTTACTCATGAGAGCATTACTGTTTTTGCGCAGCCTGCTCATGGGAGCATCATCACAAAGTAAGAGACACTCGACTGACCTGTGGTTCTGAAGGCCTGGCGGTATCTCGGGAGGACGGCTCTCATTGTTGCTCTTGCGATGACAGCTGTTGCTGTGTGATGTGCAGTTATGCCATGAGCTCAGAGCAGCAGTTGCAGGGGTATTCGTTAGCTGCTCATGAGCTGGCATTGGTCTGGCAGAGGTCGGTGTACGCAGTAGTCTTGGTTTTGAGCTCCTCAAACAATGCCTGGCACTTAAACATGAGGTCCAGTACTGTTTCAGAGGTAAGAGAAGAGGCAGCGGAGTCTCATCCATTGGTAGGTGATCACTGTTTACTCCACTGATTGGCCTGTGGCTGTCATGATGTAGTAGTAAGGCCATACCCAGGTCTGGCAGAAGGTTATAATGCCTCAAAAAATCTGTGCCCAACTATGGTGTTGGCCAAGAAAAACCTCCATGGGTGAAGGGTGTGGTTGTCCAGTCGAACTGTGATAAGAGGCTGTGCCTATCATGGGAATCACTGTATCGTTCGTGGCACTTGTATAGGGGATGGTGTATGTTTTCCGGGCACCAACTGAGGTGGCAGTGTGCTAACGTTGGCACTCGTGCCGACTAGGAAGTACGCTCTAAGATGGTTGTTGTAGAAGAAGAGCCGCATACCATTAAAATGTAGTCACGGGATATGACGAGTGTTGTAGCGAGGCAGCTTGGAGCAGGAGAGTGACCTGATGCAGAGGGCACATCTGAGCACTGAAGCTTGTGTGGAACCAGCAGGGGCATGTGGCCCAGTAGGCACAGTGTCCTGGCTAGGTGAGTCGTTATGACGGTTAGATATGGGTTGACAGCCAGGCGTGAATGTGGCTTGTTTACATTCCATAACAAACATGGTGCCTGGCTCCATCGTGGCATCTAACTGTTGGTGCCTCACCGCTGTGGAATCTTGTGAGGCTGCTGTGGGTGCTGCATGGAAGGGCTCGGCTGAGGTGGGAGCAGCTCAGCGACTGTTGCTTGGATGGGTCCTGGTCTCCGTGGGTGCGTACAGTGCCCACACTGGCCCGGGCTGGCTGTAAATGTAACAGGTGTTGACATCGGTGCCGTAGCTGATGTGAGTGTTTATCAAAGCATGATGTTGTTCGAGAGCAAGCATCAGGTTGGCGAGGCATAACCAGGTTTCCAGTGGTTTGTCCTCACACGTTAGCATGGCTGTCTGTATGTTTTGAGGCAGTTTGAGAAGCCATAATGACCAGAGAGCATGATCTTGTAAGAGGTTTGTGTCAATTGGCATGCATAACCTGCACCAGTGCGCTGATGTAGAATCGTGGCCCAGTGACATCTGAATGATGGCTAGGTGGAGTTGTTGTTCAGGTGAACGTGACAGGTGCTGTAGTATGAGCATCATCACTGTCTCATATCTGTCAATGGTTGGTGCATGCAGTAGGAGGTCGCTGATAAGATCGGTGTTGGTGTGGAGGTGGTTCAAAAGCACCAAAAAGTTGTTGTGGTTGTCTGTGGTCCCAGCCGATTCCATCATGCACTCGCAGAGTGTGAACCATAATTGTGTAGAATCAACTTGTAGTGGCGGCACATGTAACTTGGTGTGTGGTCGGTGGTAATCTGCCTGGTGGTGAAGGGCTGCGACTAATATGAGGTCATTCTAATTGTATGAAGTAAATTGTGCAGGTTCGTGAACACTGTCTGGTGGCACTGATAGAGGCAGCAGCTGGCGTCGCGATGTGGTAGTCATGATATGTGTGTCGGTGATGTGGGTGTTGTGACCGATTACTGGGGGACACAACATGGGTGTCATAGCTGGTGCGTTGGCGTCATGGAGGATGGCATCGTGGCAGGGTACTGAGGAATGTGGCATGGTGGATGGGTCCTGGTCCGTCGCAATAATGGTGGACGGCGCGTCAGTGTAGGTCATCCAAAGTGGCAGCCTTGTGTTCCCACAGTGCGTGGGCCTTAGTTGCAGCGAGGCTTGCTGTATTGATACGCTGTGGTCACGAGATGTGAAAACCCAGGCTTTCTCTCACCACTTTCACTGATAACATCATACTTGATTAGCAATTTAGTATGTTTGTCCACTTGGCGACAGCTAATCATGCCCTTCTTTGGCTGTTGTTAAAACAATGGGAACATTGTTGATCATTCAAGAACCATTGTTGCTCTGGTTATATCGTCTGGGAATCAGTGAGAACATCAATTACATGCACAAATAAATCGTGTGTAGTGATGCCAGGCGATGAAACACTATCATGGGGCATATGCTTTGCAGTGTGAAGTTTGTATCCCACAATTATTGGCGGTGTGCTGCTGCAAGTACAACTCTGTATTTTGCGGCACAGTTGAAAAGAAAATAATGGGGTCACCACTGTAGGTGGTGGGGAGCGGGCATGGTAATTACGATGATAAATAATCGATCATTCTCCCGCCTCTTACTATGAATACTTTTATTCTTCAGTGTATACACAAGGCATGTAGCATAGAGCGCATACTACAGAGAACTGATCTGGCAAAGATACAGTTGTTCTTGCTGCAGAAGTGCAGCTGTATTGTTGGGGGGTACAGCCAATGGTCCTACATCCCCACACCATCATTATAGATAACTACCTAATCAAAGAGTTTGAAATTACTATTAATATTGTGTGCAAGGTCATTAACACACAACATGAAGAGCAGGTGTCTCAACACAATACGCTGGGGCAAGCCTGAAATCAGTGAGTGTCTTTCAACCCAAGATAACATATTGAAAAGGATAGATTGCTAATCACTACATAGAAGAAGCACTGAGTTGCAGATAGACTGAAAAAAAGACTGGTTAACTGTTAGCTTTCAGACAGGTAAGTCCTTTAGAAACAGAAAACTCACATTCACACAAGTACTAACACAGGGTCACTTGACCCGAACTGTCAGTGCTAGTAAGGCCTGAGCAACCATGTTTGTGTGAGTCATTCTTGTGTGAGTATGTATCCGTTTTCTGCTTCTGAAGGATTTTTTTATCTTCAGGCTAATAGTCTAGCAGTCTTTTTGTTGTACCTGTCTGTACCTCCATACCTACTCTATGTGGTGAGTAACAGCATATCTTTTTTGTGTTGGTGTTATTCCATGCTGGAATTTCTAGATAAAATACATGTCTCATCTCTAGTAAGTTATCCTTAATCTGCCACAAATTTCATTTGATACCCTATTCAGTCATACTGTCGATTATAAGTATAGAGATGGTATTGAATCAAATACATTTCAGAGATCAAGATATACAGCATCCACAGGATTGTCTTGATAAAGAGCTTTCCCAATTTATGTGAGAAAAGCAAAAATTGGTCTTTACAGGTCTGATGTTTTTGAAACTCAAGTTGATTTTTGGATGGAGGAGGTGGTTCTGTGTGATATTCCTCATTATATTTGAATGCTGAATACATTTCAAGAGTAAACAACAGGTGTATGTCACTGATACTGAACTGCAGCTTTGTGGATCACTTCTGCTACACTTCATGTCAACAAGTGAAACCCTTGCTTTCTTCCAGCTATTAAATACATTTTTCTGTTCAAAAGATGTATAGTATACTATGGCTAAAAAAGAGAAAATAATTGGCATATTAATTCAAAGGTGACCAGTTTCAATCCTCACATGGTCATCTTCAGACCTACAGCCATTTTGATCGACGATGACTGTGTATGGAGCAGTAACTGTTGAATGATAGTAGCCAATACCTCAGCAGTTCCTGCTCAATATACAGCCATTGTCCATCAAAATGATTGTAGGTCTGAAGATGATCATGTAATGATCAAAACTGGTCGCCATTGAATAAATGTGTCGTACAATCTAGACTGTTATAATTATTTTCAGAGATTGTAATTGGATCACTGATACCTCCAACAATATTTTTAAAAATAGTTAAAAAAGTGGCAAACGCGGCTATAAATTGTGAGTAGAGTCTGACATGCATTTCATTGGGCTCTGAGCCTTGTTTAGTCTTTGCTGTTTCAACACACTAACCACTCAACTGGACAGGCAGACTTTGCTGTCATTATATTCCGTCTATTTCCATCATGAATTGGCTGATGAACTGTCATGTGTACATGATTTTCAGAGAAGGCATTTAGTACTGTTTACAGTATGTCTTGTAATGCTTGCCACTTACAAAACCCTGAATTTCCACTGGCATATAAAAAGTACAAATAGCTTATGAGAATGCAGCTAAGTGAACTTTTGACATCAACTGATATATCGATAGGTGCATACTCTTGTCATTTTCAAGGCACAAACACAATGTGAATCTGTTGTGCAAGTAAATTTTAAAACTCACTGTGAAGAGCATATGTGGAAGGACACACACTCACACACACACACACACACACACACACACACACACACACACACACATGCACTTGTGCTACAAAATAAAATATGGCATGCTACAACTGTAAGGAATACAATAGACACCACCTTAAACAAACCAGGATCATCCTGTATAAATCCTATAAGAGCTCTAATCTTAAATGGCAATGAAAAAACACATTCCACATCATATTTCCACAGAATACAACCAATCCTGTCAGAAATGCTTCCTGTGTTAGGAAGATAATAGACATTGTTGTCACCTCATTATAATCATCACTCACCCAGTTCATGGTTTGTCAGTAGCACAACACACATTTGATCATTTTTTCTCTATAACCATTCTTATAAGAGATGGCTTCAAGATGGGCTAATTCAGTTAAGAGACTTTGGAGACCTGAAATGATGTGTGCCCTGTGAACCAAGGTATGAAGTACCTAATCAGGCTGAGCTGGAAGGTGGCAATTATCAGCCTGTAGACACAAATCAAAGTGAGTTGGCTTCCATTAAATGGGCTAACCTTATGTTCCATCAGCCTTCCTCCTGAGCAACACATCTAGGCAGGGAAGGCAGCCATTCTTATCCGTCTCCATTGTGAAGTGAATATTCTACACCTAAAAATACATGAGTACTCTGCAGTTCCAGATCCCAGACAACACACACAGTTCATTCCTTTGTGCTTTGCAGCCTTGTTCTCACAATGGATGCCTGAACAGTGTCTTCAACATGTTGAATGAGGCCTTCAGGCATAAACATTGAGTGCACAAGGTGATATTTCTTATTACTTGCCATAATCTTCTTAAGGGCTGCCATTATTTGCCTTAAATTCAAACTATGAATGATTAGTAGACCACAACCATTTTGTGTGTGCTTTCTATTGATTTGGAACAACAGGTCTTTCAACAGGTGAGGAGTATCTCACTGACTAACTTTCACTCATCCTCATTACAGGTGAGTTTTTCTCATACTAGGGTCTGAGTGATATGCCCTTCCCTTTTAACCTTCCTCAACTTATCCCTCTTTCCTTCTCCGAGGAAAGAACTATTAACACTGAAAGTTAAAAGTGATCACATTTTCTCTCATTTGTGTCTTACTGCCAGTACTGCACATTTCATCTTTTGAAGCAAAGTACTGGCCAACATATCTGTCTCATAATTTATTAGTTTTCTCACCAGCATTTTCCTTTAATGTAATTAAGCTTGCTGATTCTATTTTAATTTCTGGATCTGTTACAGCACAAATGTGACAAGTCACCTTTAAGAACTGAAGCAACAAAAAGATTTACATTGATTCCATGATACTACAAAGAATATTTCTTTTTTTCCCTCTAACAGCCTCCACCAAAACCTCAACTAAAAAGCCAGAGTATAGTGGAAATTTATGATAAATGCTGAAAATATACTCTCACATTGAAAGGAACAAATTAAATCTAACACTTCACAAATGCCGATTTACTACAAAAAATTATGCATTAAACTCATAAGTTTTGTAATTTATCCGTGTTGATATACACTGAAATTTGGGGTGAAATATTTTTTTGTATCAGGATAGTACTGCCAAAATTATGCAAAGTAGGAATGTATATTATAGCAAATACAGTAGCATGGAATATGGTTTCTGCAGCACTCAACATAAAAAAAAAAATCTTGATTTAGTTAACATATTTAGTTTCCAACAGACACTTTTCTATTATAATATGTAACTTAACTGGCATTACTTTCCTTAAGTTTCTCTTGCAGTGTGGGATTTATAGAACATTATGTATCTGTGTATGAATGAATGCTGTTCCTCTCGTTCTTGTATTCATTCCCTTCAAACATAAATCAGCTCGGAACATCTACCTACTCAATTACTATCACTACTACAATGACTAATTTTTAGCCATATAGATAATGTAACTGAACTGCAGTTGTTAACAATTGCTTTCTTTTACTGATGTTATAAGTTGAATATTTCTCTTTGCCACCCAAACTTGGACGACTGCTCCAACTCCCCTGGTATGTGTAGCATTAACTGAACTCCTTGCTGACTTTCCTGTCAAACATTGCAAATGCTTGTTTCATCATTTCTTCTGTTCCTTCTAGACAAGCAGTTTGTAGATCTGAAAGAAAGTGTATTGTATAGTTATTATATTTATCTGTCAATCTACTGCTGCTAAATAATAATTTCTCATTTTTATATACAGTTTTCTTATGCAATTGAGATTTATTTATTTGAATATTTATGTTTTATATTTATAAAGGTATCGTATTATTTTGCAGGAACTTTGCTCGAAACTTAGATATGTACAAGAAACTTACCAGATTGAAACCACCAGCATCAGTTGGACATTTGGCAGAGGTATTTTGTTTATCACTTACTCTTTAATTTGTGTATTGATGTATGTAAAAGCTGTCAACATTTTCCAGAGCATACATAAAATAAAAAAGCCAAGTCCGTAAAAACCAGGACTGAGGGAGAGTATCCCATGCATTATGAATAATTGCACTAATTTAAAAAGGGACTTTGTTGGAAAATAAGTCCATTATTTTCCTCACTGAATTTTCAGTAGGATCTGATTTTGAGTATATAATTAGTCCATTGTTCTTCCAGGGATTATATTCCATTATTGAGGACTGATTCTAGAGAACTTATGTGATATCCATCTTCCTCTGTCACTGCTTATTTCCCACTAAATTTGTGCCACAGATCCATAGTTTTCACATTAACAAAGGGCCTTTCATTGTTCTGGTTTTTTTGGCCCTGGCTTCTCCATTAATTCTTCATCCACTTGGGTAAAAAAAGTGTAGTTTTCCCCGTTTTAATTTTTTCCAGGATGAAGAATAAGGAGAATCCAATTTTCATTGCAGGAAACACTACCAATAAATTCTTTAGCAAATTAAACCAAGTTTTTTGGTGAGAGCCACCTGTATGCTTTACTTCCATCTCATTTGTGACAGTTGCAAAGTCTAAGAGAAAGAAGAAGGTTCTGCTGTTAGGTAGTTCTCATGGTAGAGGTGTAGGCCAGCAGTTGCAGGAAGTTTTGGGGAGTGAGTACCAGGTCACCAGCATTGTGAAGCCTAATGCAGGATTGGCTCAGGTGACTTTTAACATAGGGGGGTTATGTAGGGATTTTACTAAAGAGGATCAGGTAGTGATTGTGGGTGGGGCTGGTAATAGTATTGATAGGGATGGGAAGTATGACATAGATGGTGACCTGGAAAAGATAGCCACTCAGACTGGCAACACGAATGTGCATTTCGTGGAACTGTTTCAGCGTCACGATCGGCCTCATCTTAATATAGCCGTCAGGCGTAATAACATGAGACTTGGGGGTGCGCTGATGACAGAAGGCATGGGTCACATTTCAGTGGTGTCGGTGGAGTCTATCAGCAGGACGGGTTTCACTAGACATGGCCTGCACCTCAACAGGTATGGGAAGGGGAGGTTGGCAAAACTTATAGGTGACAGCATAGGTGGGGGTGGTTGGATCACTCATGGGAAAATTCCGGTAGTTGTGGGTGTTAGAGCTGTACCTTTTTTAGATTGAAGTCAGATGATAGGTATTCCTGCTTAAGGGAAGTCTCTCTAACAAAGAAACCACTTTCTACAAAGCTTGGGTATCCGATTAATGAGGGAATTAGTATATTTCATCAAAATATACAAGGTATTCGAGATAAAGTTAGTGAACTGCTTATAGATGTTGACTCTGAAATTATTGGTATATCTGAACACTTCTTAAATAAGGAGATAATTCAGAGGCTTCCTTTACCAGGATACAGGTTGGCTGGCAGCTTTTCTAGGAGCTCTTTGCGGTGTGGGGGAGTAGCCATGTATGTGAAAAACGGTATCCCATTTGAGTCAATTGATGTTTCAAAGTACTGCACTGAAAAGGTGTTTGAATGTTGTGCAGGTGTGGTTAAATTTAGTGGAGCTAAACTTCTTACTGTTGTTATTTATAGATCCCCAGACTCCGATTTCACAACATTTTTGCTAAAGCTAGAGGAGGTTCTTGGTTCACTTTATAGGAAATACAAAAAGTTAGTTATATGTGGTGACTTCAATATTAATTGTATAAGTGATTGTGCAAGGAAAAGGATGCTGGTAGACCTCCTTAATTCATATAATCTTATGCAAACCGTATTCTTTCCAACGAGAGTGCAAGGGAACAGTAGAACAACCATAGACAATATTTTTGTTCATTCGTCATTATTAGAAGGGCATTCTGTTAGCAAAAAAGTGAATGGCCTTTCAGATCATGATGCACAAATTTTAAGTCTAAAAGATTTTTGTGCTTCAACACATGTTAAATATAGTTACCAACTTTTTAGGAAAGCTGATCCAGTTGCTGTACAGACTTTTGTAAACCTTATCAAGGAACAAGATTGGCAAGATGTTTATAGTGCTGATACAGTAGACGATAAATATAATGCTTTCCTCAAGAATTTTCTCGTGCTCTTTGAAAGTTGCTTTCCGTTAGAACGTTTAAAACAGGGTACTAGCACAAACAGGCAGCCTGGGTGGCTGACTAAAGGGATAAGAATATCTTGTAGAACAAAGTGGCAATTATATCAAAACGTTAGAAACAGTCAAAATCTAAATGCAGCAGCCCATTACAAACAGTATTGTAAGGTGCTTAAAAAAGTTATTAGGAAGGCAAAAAGTATGTGGTATGCAGATAGAATAGCTAAGTCTCAGGATAAAATTAAAACCATATGATCAGTCGTAAAGGAAGTGGCTGGTCTGCAGAGACAGGTCGAGGATATAGAATCAGTGCGTAGTGGGGATGTCCGTGTTGCTGATAAGTCGCATATATGTACAGTACTTAATAATCACTTTCTGAATATAGCAGGTGAACTAAATAGAAACCTAGTCCCAACAGGGAATCATATAGCGCTCTTAGAAAAAAGTGTTCCGAGACTGTTACCTGAAATGCTCCTCCATGATACTGACAAGAGGGAGATTGAGTTAATAATTAAATCACTAAAGACCAAGAACTCTCATGGATATGACGGGGTATCTAGCAGAATACTGAAGTATTGTTCCACGTATATTAGCTCAGTACTTAGCCATATCTGTAACTTTTCCTTTAGCAGTGGTCGGTTTCCTGACCGATTAAAGTACTTGGTAGTGAAGCCACTTTATAAAAAGGGAGACAGGGATAATGTTGACAATTATAGACCTATTTCTATGCCATCGGTGTTTGCTAAAGTTATCGAGAGGCTTGTATATACAAGGTTACTGCAGCATTTAAATTCACATAATTTGCTGTCAAATGTACAGTTTGGTTTTAGAAATGGCTTAACAACTGAAAATGCTATATTCTCTTTTCTCTGTGAGGTTTTGGACAGATTAAATAAAAGGTTGAGAACGTTAGGTGTTTTCTTTGATTTAACGAAGGCTTTTGACTGTGTTGATCACAAAATATTACTGCAGAAGTTGGAACATTATGGAGTAAGGGGAGTAGCTTACAATTGGTTCGCCTCCTACTTTAAGAACAGAAAGCAGAAGGTAATCCTCCGCAATATTGAGAGTGGTAATGATGTTCAGTCCCAATGGGGCACTGTTAAATGGGGCGTTCCCCAAGGGTCGGTGCTGGGGCCACTGCTGTTCCTTATTTATGTAAATGATATGCCTTCTAGTATTACAGGTGATTCAAAAATATTTCTGTTTGCCGATGACACCACCTTGGTAGTGAAGGATCTTGTGTGTAATATTGAAACATTATCAAATAATGTAGTTCATGAAGTAAGTTCGTGGCTTGTGGAAAATAATTTGATGCTAAATCACAGTAAGACTCAGTTTTTACAGTTTCTAACCCACAATTCAACAAGAACTGACATTTTAATCAGACAGAATGGGCATGTTATAAGCGAGACGGAACAGTTCAAGTTCCTAGGCGTACGGATAGATAGTAAGCTGTTGTGGAAAGCCCATGTTCAGGATCTTGTTCAGAAACTAAATGCCGCTTTATTCACCATTAGAACAGTATCTGAAATAAGTGACATTTCAACACGAAAAGTAGTATACTTCGCATATTTTCATACGCTTATGTCATATGGTATTATTTTTTGGGGTAATTCTTCTGATTCAAAAAGGGTATTTTTGGCTCTTTAGCAGTAGCCCAAACACTTTTAAGTCTAAACTGAAGAGTTTCCTCATGGCTCACTCCTTCTATTCTGTCGAGGAGCTCCTGGAAGAGATAAAAAATTAAGCAAATTTCAGTGTTACATTCTTGATTTTCTTTATTTAAACTAACGACTTGTTTCATTTTATCTGTTTCTACAATCGTGTTATAATTTCATGTATTGACTCGTTCCATGACCATGGAGACTTCTCCTAAATGTGGTCCCACGGAACAATAAATAAATAAATAAATAAATAAATAAATAAATACATGCAAGTAATCAATAAGCAGACAAAACCAATTCTTTTAAACTTATAACAAACATTCTAATTTTCAATTACTTTTGGTCAGTATGTGGTACTCGTACTTCACAAATCTTTCTTGTAATGAATTCATCTTCATATCTCCTCAGATGTGAAGTGTCAGCTACTTCATACACCATTAAGTACTTTGAATCTCTTTATCCGTGAGTGATTCCTTGATATCTACATATACAGCACTCAGAAAGCAGAAGGTATAACCATCCTTTAGCTTAAGTAATAATGGTATGATAAAGGGAGACATATTTACTTAAACTTTTATGTAGATTACATATTGCCGTGTTCTGTGATGGATGCAGTGTGATGTGTTTATTGTCACTGACTGGCAGGTTGTGGGTTGCACTGTAATTCATTGAATACTTGGATCATTCCAGCAACTGGTAGAGAGGGTTCAGAAAACCAGCCTTGCACACGGAGTTTCAGTGAAGCACACAATTTGCAGCATGGCCCCCAGAACTGATCATGGCCCCTGGGTCCTGAGTCAAGTGGAGGGACTGAATCAGAAACTTCAAAGGTTCTGTAACAAGCTAAACTGTAACTTCCTAGACTTTGTCTGGTGTGCAGTACACACTACCTAGTTAGCTGACTGTATGAAGTGCGCACAAGAACTTTCTAGATTAGGACAACTCTCCATCAAAACCAGATGATGATAGGTGTAAGAAACCCAGAAGTACCAGTATGAGATTGGAAGAAATGCCTCCCACATGTGAGAATATTAAAATCATAGTGATTAACTACTGAAGCATTAGCAAAATAATGCCAGAGTTCGAAGTGCTCTTGAAAAGCAGTTGAAGCTCACATAACACTAGGTACAGAAAAATAGTTGAAACCTGAAATTAATACCAGTGAGATTTTTAGGGAAAATTTAAGTGTTTATCAATAGGATAATCTAATGGGAAATGGAAGTGGTGTGTTTGTTGCAGTAAAACAACTCAAATCCAGCATGACAGAAACCGAAGCTGAATGCAAGATTGTTTGGACAAGTCTCAGTATCAGGGATGGGCATAAAATGGTAGTTGGATCCTTCTATTGTGCACCAGACTCATCTCCCGATGTAACCAAAAACTTAAGAGAAAACCTCATTTCACTTGTACATAAGTTTCCGAGTCATACTCTAATCATCAGTGGAGACTTTAATCATCCAACAATCAGTTGGGAAAATTGTACTTTTGTTAGCGGTGGGTGTGACAAGACTGAAACATTACAAAATGCCTTCTTTGAAAACTACCTAGAACCAATAGTTTGGACCCCACTCTTGATGAAAATATGTTGGTTATAATGCCGTCAAATAGACCTGACCAATATGAAGATGTCCACATTGAAACTGATATAAGTGGCCTTGATGTGGTTGTGGCAACAATAGTTACCAAAATGCAAAGGACAACTAAAACAAGCAGAAAGGTATATATGATCAGTGAATTAGATAAAAACTGGGAGAACTTTTTGGGACAAAGAAGGGTTACAGCTAAGGTAATTCGAGGAACCAAACGGACCTTCACACAAAACCAACTAACCCAAATCAACGAGAGCTTCGCTAAGAATAACACCAAAGATTTCTGCAGAACCTTCAAGCAGACACTTTGAAAATACAATCTGCCAGGCCTCCACTTCAGAAACTCGCAGGGCAAAATAGTTTTTAATTAGGACGACAACTGCCACCTGTTAGCTCAGTGCTTTAAAATCCTACACAACTGTGATCCATCCAGTGAAGACTTTGAATACAAACAACCCCACCAAACCCAGACTCGCTGCCTCCTTCATTGAAAGAATTTGGACAAATCATTCAACTTCTTAAGAATAATAAAGCAGCTGGAGAGGCCTCTATCATTACTGAACTCTGGAAGTGTGCTGGAAGCAATGCAATGGGCAAGCTCACTGAGATCATCCAGGATATCTGGGAAACAGAGAAATTACCACCTGATTGGAACATGGCTCTGATCCATCCGCTTCACAAAAAGGAAGATTTTACTGATGAACAACTACTGCAAATTTCATACAAGATTCTCTCCAAAGCATTACTAAAAAGGGCAGGAGATCAACTGGGTAGTCAGCTGGGAGAATATGAGAGAGGCTTCAGGAAGACCCGATCCTATGCTGAGCACATCCTCAACCCTAAAACTGTACTGGCATACTCCAAGATGAGAAAATGCAAGGTGGTTGTCACCTTTGTTGATTTCAGGAAGGCCTATGACTCTGTTGATAGAGAAACACTTGACAAAATTCTTCAGGAACTATGACTAGACAACCAAACCTGCAGACTCATTCTAGAAACCTTGACCAACACCCATTCCAAGGCAAAATTTAGAGGTGAGATCTCAGAAAGCTTTGAGATAAGAACTAGAGTGAGACAAGGGGATGGACCCTCCTCATTTCTCTTCAACTGTGTTCTTGAAAAGGTTGTGAGAGAATGGTGCCAGGAACTGGCAAGTTTGGGTGTTCAGAGTGGTGTCTACCTGGGCTGTAAAATCGAAGGACTGATTGTAGATTGCCTGGCTTTTGCAGATGACATGGCACTGATTGCCGATTCTCTTGAAATAGCAACAATGCAGGTAAACTGCCTCAGAAAACAGGCAGGGAAAGTGGGTCTTCAAGTATTGCTGGAGAAAACAGAGTTCTTCACAAACATCAAAGAAGCTAACAGAGAGATGTACTAGACCAGGGAAACATAAAAAGAACTGAGAAGTTTAAGTATCTCAGTGAATGAAAAGAACCTAACTTATCAGAGAAAACGTCATTATCAATGAGAGTCAACAAGTTGGAACTAGCCTATCAACTGACTACAAACACCTACAACAAAAAATGCCTGTCACGCAACCTGAAACTTAAGCACTACACTTACGTCATACGACCAAGAACCCTGTATGCCATGGAATGTCTTTCCATGAACCGGAGAGGTCTGATTGAAAAATTGGAAATCAGAAAGAGGAGAATCCTCAAGGAGATCCTAGGCCCAGTAGAAGTAGATGGGGAATTCAGAAGGTAACATAACTCAGAGCTCTGTGAACATAACGAGAGGCTCTCTGACTGTGCAAGAAAAAGAAGGGTAGCTTCCTATAGCCATGTTGCAAGATTGCCTCCAAACAGTTTGACCACCCATCAGTTCATGTTCTGGCAAGACAAGAAGACTTGCACCACTTGGCTGACAGAAACTGAAAAGGACATTACAGAACTGGGAATAACTGATCTCCATAACAGACAGTCTCTGAGACATACCCTGAAGGACGCCCGAGGATTTCGGGAAAAGCCCCAAAGCAAAGGTACTGCTGGACAGAAGAAAGGAAGGAGTTACATAAGCAGTGGATGTGACAGTACTGGGCAAAGATCAAAGCACAACAGTCGAACAAGTGTGTCCAAAGTTGGCCTATTCGAAACAAGAAGAAGAAGAAACTAGATAAAATATCGGTAGATTCATATCTCAGTGAGGAACTTGAAACATTCAACACATTGCAGGAGCACATAGAGGTACTCTGGCTCAAGTTTAAAAGAATAGTTGACTATGTAGTGGACAGATATGTGCACAGTAGAACAGTTCATAATGCGAGTGACTGTAGGTGTAAAACAAATCATGGGATTATAGGTAGAGAGATCGTGAATGAAACCTGTTCGGTTGCCAGGAAAGCAATTTGTGAAGTCTTTAGTGACTGCTCTAGCAGAACATTGTGAAATTACCTTTCACAAAACCCAAAAAAATTCTGCTCATATGTAAAGGCTGTTAATGGCACCAAAGTTAGTGTCCAGTCACTAGCGAATAAGACAGAAAATGAATTTAAGACAGCAAAACAAAAGCTGAAACACTTAATGCTGTTTTCAGATGTTCATTTACAAAGGAAAACCCAGGAGAATTCCCCCAATTTAATCCTTGTACCACTGAAAACATGGATTAAATAAGTAGTAGTGTCTGTGCTGTTGAGAAACAGTTGAAATCATTAAAATTGATCAAAGCTCCAGGGTCTGATGAAATTCCTATCAGATTCTATACTGAATTTGTGGCTGCACTACACCCTCCTCTGACTATACTCTATTGTATATCCCACAAACAAGAAAAGGTGCCCAATCCTTGGGAAAAAAAACAGAGGTCCCACCTGTCGTCAAGAAGGGTGGTAAAAGTGATCCACAAAACTACTGTCCATTATCCTTGACATCAATTTGTTGTAGAATCTTAGAATATATTCTGAGCTGAAACTTAATGAGATATCTTGAATAGAAAGATCTCCTCAATGCCAGCCAGCATGGATTTGAAAATATTGATCATGTGAAACCCAACTTGCACTTTTCTCACATGGCATACTGAAATTCTGATTCAAGGCAACTAGGTAGATGCAGTGTTTCCTGATTGCTTATTGTCAAAAGTATGATCAAATGGGGTATCAAGTGAGATTTGTGACTGGATTGAGGTCTTTTTGGTAGTGAGGACACACCATGTTATTTTGGATGGAGAGTCATTGTCAGATGTTGAAGTAACTTTGGGTGTGCCCCAGGAAAGTGTGTTGGGACCCTTGCCGTTCATATTGTATATTAATGATGTTGCATGTAATATTAATAATAAAATAAGTCTTTTTGCAGATGACACAGTTATCTGTAGTGAAGTACTATCTGAGAGTAGTTGCATAAATATTAAGTTGGATCTTGATAAGATTTCATTGTGGCCCAAAGATTGACAATTTGCTCTGAATGTTCAGAAATGTAAAATTTTGCACTTCACAAAACGAAAAAAATAGTATCCTTTGAATATAATATCAGTTAGTCACTGTTGGATTCAGCCAACTCCTACAAATACATGGATGTAACACTATGTAGGGATAAGCTCACATGGATGCTGTCATTGGTAAAGCTGGTGGTAGTCTTTCGTGTATTGGAAGAATCCTGGGAAAATGCAATTAGTCTACAAAAGAGTTTGCTTACAGATGTCTTGTGTAACTGGTTATAGATTATTGCTCAAGTGTGTGGAACCTGTACTACATAGGATTAACAGGGGATATTGAATTATGTAGGAATAAAGGAGACAACTTACTGAAGGGTAGAAGTGCTGTGTCGTCTGTAGGTACTCAAACAAAATGTACAGAGCTTTGCTAGCTTTCAAAATGAACTTCCTTTTTGAAGCTTGTAGGACAAGCATGAAAAAGGAAGTTCATTCTGAAAGCTAGCAAAGCTCTACCTTTTTTTGTGTATATATCGACGACACAGTGCTTCTGCCTCTTGGTTAGTCATCTCATTTATTCCTAGATAATTTGTAATTCTCAATTGCGGGCTACTGAGTGTATACAGAGAAGGGCAGTTGAATGGTCACAGGTTTGTTTAATGCATGGGAGAGTGTCGCAGAGATATTGAAGGAGCTGAATTGACAGACTCTTAAAGACAGACGTAAACCGTCTGGAGAAAGTCTATTCACAAAGTTTCAAGAACTGGATTTAAATGATTATTCCAATGATGTACTACAACCCTCTTTGTATTACTCACAAATGAATGCACTTCTTGGTGATTTGCAGTGTGTAACTGTAGATGTAGACTTAGAATACCCTTGGATTTGGACTTGATTGTGGTTTCAGTGTGACAATATCGTGTATGATATGGTCATCTTAGAGGCAACTTTCTTTTAACAATTCATCTTGGATTATATGTAGACAGTAGACTGCTTGGTTTTTGGCTGGTTCACTAGAATAGTATTCACAAAGACTATGCAGGTCTGTCTAGAGTTTGAAGGAATACCACAAGCTACCAGCTTATATAACACGAGAAGTTGGCAATGAACATTTTTTCAGAATAAAGTGTAGAATTTCATTATCATAACTGCTTCTATAAGCCACACAAATTGCTGGAGCCTAAAACTGAAACTGCCTTTAAGTACCTCCTACAAAAGCTACCTACTAGAGTCTAGTTTTTATATGTCCATCCTTTTGATTGGAAGGTTGAGGGACTTTGGCCATTCGCTTATGTAATAAAATGGAACATCAACAGCCATCTTTACGATGATATTTGTTACAGGGCTGCTAGTTTTGGTATTTCAGTACACCATCTCTAGGCCATAATTGATGCTGAGGGGGTTAACTCTAATCATGTACATGATTCCTCAGTGCCCAAAATATATGAACTGGTTGTCACAGACCACCTGTAACAACAATGTTGTATCTCCAACCATCAAATACCAAGTTGGTAGTTGATGATTGGAAACACAACACTGTTGGTTACAGGTAGTATGTGAAAACCAGTTCGTATATGTTAGGCACTGAGGAATCATGTATAAGATTAGAGTTAACACCCTCAGTGTCAGTTAAGGGCAGAAGATGGTCTACTGAAGCGAAAAAATTGGGAGCTACTTAATAAATAACATCATAGGGATGGCTGTAGGTGTTCCATTTTATTACATGGAGAAGCCTGTCAGCACTTTTATGGGGCTGATACTCCCTGAATTTGTGGTGTATTGATAAAGCCACACATGACCCTTGGAGTTTTCTACATGGTAAAAACCTCATGGAAGTCAGCCATTCTGGCTGAAAAACTGTGGCTCTGCATGGAGTGTGTTTTGCTTCTCTAACTACTCAGACCAACAGGACATCAACTAATGCTAGAGATATATATATATATATATATATATATATATATATATATATATATATATATAGAGAGAGAGAGAGAGAGAGAGAGAGAGAGAGAGAGAGAACTAAAAGAAAAACACTAAATTTCAGTTACATGATAAATTCCACAATTCTAAAGGCTGTGAATTCACTATGTTCTTAGGGATTACAGTTATGAATAGCTTAAATTGGAAAGACCACATAGATAATATTATGGGTGAAGGAAACCAAAGACTGATTTATTGATAGAATACTCAGAAAGTGCAACAGGTCTGCTAGAGAGACTGGTTACACCGTGCTTGTCTATCCTCTTCTGGATTACTGCCATATTTTGTGAGATCCACATCAGATGAGACTGACAGGGGACATTGAAAAAGTTCAAAGAAGTGCAGCTCATTTTGTGTTATCGCAAAATAGGTGAGAGAGTGCCATGAACATGGTACATGAATTGGGGTGGCAATCACTAGAGCAAAGGTATTTTTCATTGCAGTAGGGCATTTTCATGACATTTCAGTCACCAGCTGTCTCCTCCAATTGCGAAAATATTCTGTTGGTGCCCACGTACAGAAGGAGAAATGATGATCATGATAAAATAAGAGAAATCAGAGCTTGAACAGAAATATTTAAATGCTCGTTTTTCCAGCTTGCTGTTCAAGAGTGCAATGATAGAGAAATACCTTGAAGGAGCTCTGTGAACCCTCTGGCAGGAAATTAACTGTGAACTACAGAGTAATCGTGTAGATGTAGATGTAGAGAGAGAGAAAGAGGAAAGAAAGTACTGCTAGTAGCCTAGGCCGCCTGCTGGTAGTTCTCACCAGATTCGCAAATAATTTTGGGTGATCAGTGCAACTGGACTGCTGATAAAGGCTAAGTAACTCCAAAAACCTACATTCATATACAAGAATGTGTTCAAACATGAAAAAGTCGCATTAGAGAAATCTCTAAAAATAAAAACAACTGACAGTATCAGACAACACTACTTTTGAATGAAAGATGTCTTCACAAACAACTGATTTAACAGAGTTGAATAACAATGAAACTGCAAGAAGAATGAGGCTTCATGGAAACAATGAAATTACAAAACAATAGTCCACATTTAGTGTCATTAGTGTCATGAGTGTATCAAGAAAGGTAAATCATGAGCTACAGATTAGACAAACTTTTGTTCTGAACTTCAACAGTCAAATTGTCTCTGAATTCATCATTACAGGCTTTATCTGTGCAGGCTTCATAGAGGTCCACATAAAAAACCCATTGTGATGCTTAAAATGCCAATGTTTTGATTATAGCATGATGACATTTTAGCACAAGAAAACATGTGGTAAGGCAGTCCATGATGCAAAAACATTATGTCTGTCTGCTGAGTATTGTGTCAGTTCTAATGATGAGCCCCTTATGTTAAGCATAGAGTGCCTTGTTTACCTATTTGAATCGAAAATGTAAGAAATTAAACATAAAAGTGTGCACCATGTGCTTAAATGTGAGATGTGTGCAAAGTACCACAGGCAGCTTTCTGATTTTCTTTACAGTATATCTGAAAACGTTGACACAGAAAATTACTATATCTACACACATGCAAGCTGGTGGTATTGGGACAGCTAATGGTAATTGCAAAGATAAACTAGCTTACAACTTATGTCTTTTGTCATTCATAGGCAGTATTAGAAGAAATCATTTTAAATACTAATAATCCTTTCTTTCTGACTATTTCAGTCATACAATGCAGTTAGTCCATCATATCTTGTAAAAGCAAATATGAAGAGATTTCCTTCAGAAGTAGAAAATGCATGCACATTCACACAAGCAAACTCACAGACAAATGACTACACTTGTGTATGTGTGAGCTGTGTTTGAATGAATGTGTGTGTGTTTTCTACTGTAGCAGAAGGCCTTTTGGCCAAAAGCTTAAATATATATCAGTCTTTTCCTTATGCCTGTCTGTGATTGTCTCTATACAGTGTGTAGCAATCTATCCTTTTTTATAACAAAGAAAACAATCAATTTTTGACAGTATAATGTAACTGGATATATAAAAAAAAATCTGCTCATCAAGCATTGCGAGAACACACATGTAAAAGAAGGTAATAATTAGGAAGCTTTCACTGGCTCCTGCCTAAGTCAGAAGGATTAAAGGGCAAGGAAGAGGGGTGAGGGAAAGGGACTGGAGAGGTCTAGGAAAAGGGGTAGATTTCGGAAAAGTCACCCAGAGCTGCTGGTCAGGGGAGACTTAACAAATCCACCATTTTTCCTAGACCTCTCCAGTCCTTCTCCTTCACCCCTCCATCCTTCCTTGCCCTTCAATCCTTCTACCTGAAGAAGGAGCCACTGGCTCCAAAAGCTTGCCTAAGTATAATATTCTTTTATATGTGTATTCTGCTGTCACTTGGTGAATACCTTTTTATCCATCCTGTTGCATTATAATTTATCCTTTTCATAATACTGTTGTTATTCCCTTGTGGGTTTTCAATTATTCAAATATTGTGAGAAAATTAGTAACACAGTGAAGAGAGCAAGTGCAGATGCCCATTATACCACACTGGATGTGCCACAGGGGCAGATGATTGCCTTCCAAGTCAACCTATGGTGCTTGAAGTTTCCCCTCTGCTTTCATCGAATTCTCCTCCAATGTAATCATTGGTGAAAGGGGTTAAAGATAAATAAATTTAACTAGTAATATGGTCTCCATATACCCATGACACAGGAATGGGTTCAGATTCATAAACAGGAACTTACAATAAGTTAGAACATTAGTGAAAAGAAGAGCAGTGAATTTACGTGTTCAGAAAACTTATTTCAATGACATTATACCCATGTGTTAATAGATAATAACCTCTGCAGAAAAGAGTGCCTCAGTGGTTAGAGAGCTGAAACTAGAGTGGTGATGTTTTTGGCAAATAAGTATATCACTCATAATCTCTTCACACTGGGACCAGCATTGACTACAGTGGTGCATGTACCAAATAAGGTTAAAGTGTATTTCCTGTACCAGCTACTTAATGAAGGTTTATTGCTTTTGTGTGTTGCCAGTATTTTCATTTAGAATTACATCTGGTTATAGCTTTAGAGTTATGTAGAATTCTTATGTCTCCAGGACATTTAATGTTTTTCATTTTTTATCTGAGTGAAAAAAATTAATTAGTGCTTTATTCATTAATAGTGTGCTTTCAGGTTTTCAACCAAGTTATTGTGCTCGTCTTTTGCACAATGTTTAGACAGCCAACTCAGTTACCAGCTTCAGGTTGCAATATTACTTCCAAAATTAGCTATATAAATTATACTGTTTCATTCTGCAAAATTTCCAGATGGTTTTAAATAACATCTACAATAATGTCTCAGGGAAAATTTAATTACAAGGTTTTAAGTAAAACATTCAGCATGGGTCATTAAAATTGTGTTGTTTGGCACACTTGGTGTTTAAGAACTTATTAGGTTGGCGCGTAAGTTTGTTGTGTTTTTGTTTTGCATGTTTGATACGGGTTTATTTATGGATTGTGATTTTTTGTTTGTAGTTCACTGTTGCCATTTGAGGTTACATAGTGTCAGTTTGTCATTTGGAGATAGTGAGTGGAGCTGTGGATGCTAGAACATGGAGTGCCAAGTGGAGAAATTGAAACATTTCTGACATGTTCTTCTGTTGGAGTTCAGTAGCATGGTAGTAACTGTGGAGGCAGCCAAAAATATTTGTGCCACATGTGAGGATAATGCCATTAGACAGAGCACAGCAATAAAATGATTTTATTGTTCGGAGAAGGATCATTTTGACATTAGTTATTCTCCATGTTCAGGGCGACTTTGAGGTTTGATGAAGATATTTTATAAATGCATTATTCCACAGTGAACCATGTAAGTGTTCTCAAGAACTGGCAAATGTAATGAACTGTGGTCATTCCACCATCATGCAACATTTGCATGCAGTGGGGAAGATTCAAAAATTGGGTGTGTAGGTATCACATGCTCTAAGCCAAAATCACAAAATCAGTGGGTGGCAATGTGTGTTTCTCTGTTTACACATCCTCAGTTGGCTCACGAACAACACCAACTATTCCTGTCCTTTATTCTTACTGGTGAGAAGAAATGGTATCTGCATGCTAACGTAAGGAAAAGAAAGAAATGATTGAGCCCAAACAAAGCAGCAACTCCCTATACAAAGACCTGGGTGCATCCACCAAAGATACTATTATTCATCTGGTGGAACAGCAATGGTGTGGTGTACTATGAATTGCTTCCCTTAGGTGTAACCATCACTGCTGACATTTATTACCAACAACTACGACATATTGCAGATGCAATCCAAGAACAATGACCAGGAAGACTGTGTAAAGTGTTGCTTCTCCATGATACTGCTTGCTTGCATTCTGCTAAACTGACAAAATACATTGTATAGTGTTGGTTTGGGAAGTCATTCCACACCCACCTTATTCATGTGAACTTGCACTCTCAGGTTTTCATCTTTTCCCTTCTCTATTGAACAACCTTGAAGATACTTCATTCCAGATGAAAATGCACTCTGAAGATGCCTTGACAAGTTCTTTGCCTCAAAACAACCTGATTTCTACAGTCACAGAATTGAAGAGTTTCCCCAGCGTTAGTAAACTGTTTTTAATAGTGAGGGAGAATATGTTATTGATGACTAAAGTCTCTGCTATATGTATCAGATGTGTGTCTGTTGTGTTTATTAAATTTGTGGAAAAATGCTCCGAACTTATGTGCCAACCTAATATTTTCTACTGTAAGTCTCTTTTGGGAGGTAATAATTGCAAATAACAAATAAGTGAACTTATCTTTTCACATTGTCTCATTGATAATCTGAAGATGATTGGAGATATTGTCATGGGGCAGATTCGCATTCATTGCGACTGAAGTACTCTGTGCTGTTTTCAAGTTTATTTCCTTGTAAAACATTTTCTTAAAACTTCCTCATGACATTGCAGACAACAAAAACAAATCTTTTACTAAGCTCTTTTTAACAAGAGTGTGATCTAAAACAATTGAATGCATCATCGCAGGATGTGTGAACTGACTGAGGTCATAAACCTTACTGAATATGCAGTTGGCACTATGCATCTATTTATAAGTTAATTTTTTTTCGTGTATTCACATCACAACACATCAACCATGTCTTGATAGAAACAGTCATCCTTACTCTTGAACCAGGCATTATAATTCTTTACAGAATGGACTGTCCTGAATTAAGTTTTCACAGTTTTGTTCCATGGCTACCACTTATAGTAAGAACTTTGTCTTCTTGATTATTTGTTACCAATGCACTACATTTTGTTTTTAATATGCTGTGAATAATTTAGTACACAGTGATTTATTACTTCAAATTTACTGTGTTTCCAACTCGTGTGCTAGTTTATTTACTGGTTGTTTTAGACCTAACAGTTTGCATATTTTCATATACATCATAACTTGAATTTCCCACCAGGATGTGTTAAGAGTGACATATTTATGTTTCTAAATCTCTTTATGTTTTACAGCATGACACTATGTTCTTCTTGCAGCAGTTCTATAATTTCATCCTGGCACATCACTTTTTACCATGAATCAGAAAAGGGTGGAAATTTTGGTGTATTTTGCTTTGTCAGCTATTCACATTTTTTTCTGCATGAAGTTTATTCATATTGATTTTAGCACAGTGATGATGCACATTCATTTCATCTCTAAATCTCACCAATACAGTTTGGACATATTCTTTTTTAAAATCATTATTCATGTTTTTAAGAAGGTATGCAAAATACTGTTATGCCGCAGAATACTATCCCTGACAGACACTAAAAGTTCATCCATATTCTACCTTGGCAGCTCCCGGAAGCCAGACCACCTGTGTTAATGACTAATAGACTGCCAGTCAGGAAGAATTGCTGCGTGATTTACTGCAAACATGGAAGTTGCCACAGCATGGGGAAAGTAACAAGAGGCCAAGTCTGCAAGCAGAGCATATAGCATCATGGAAGCCGAGAGGTACTGTCACACTAGTGACAGAGCAGAATTTTGTAAGAAAGGCTAGGTACAATGCAACTTTAACAAGTATTCAGGTGTAGAGCCAGCAGAAAAGAGCCTCTGAAAAGTTAAGTTGCAAAAGTCTGAAGTCACTAGGAGAGCTGACAGTGAAGAAAAACCAGAGCACATGATGATGATGTCATTGCCATCCTCACTGCCATGGAGCACATGGGAAGTGCCAACATAAATACCTTACCCTTCTTAACACATGTCATTCCTGATTGATGAGTGCTGACTGCTGACTGCCCAGTGTGGGGTCATTTTCAATAGTGTCAAATGCCTGTCAGACACAAGAATATACCTCCCACTTTTCAGAGATTATTGGATGGTCTACGTGGAGGACTGAAACCAAAGCAGTGTTTGATGTATCTGAATTACATGATAGTGTTTTCAAAGGAAATGGAAGAGCATGTATAATGGTTGGAGGAGATATTCAAAAGACTTAGAGAATGGGATGACAAACACTAAGCATCGATAAATGTCATTTTGCAGCAATGGAAGTAAATTATCCTGGGCATATAATTAGCATAGAAGGTGTGAGAACAGACCCACATTTGGTGACAGCAATTCAGAATTTTTCACCACCAAAGACAGTTAAATAGTGGCAGAGTTTCATCAGCCTATGTAATTTTTATCTTTGATTCGTAAAGGATTTTGCTGACGTTGCTGGACCTTTAAACAATTTGTTACTGAAAACAGCAAAATTTGAATGGTCTACCAAATTTCAGGTGTCATTCAATTCTTTAAAGTGAGCATTGAGATCATATCCAATTTTATTATTCCCCAATTTTGAAAACAAATTTATTCTGTTTTGTGATGCAAGCGGTATGGTTGTTGTGTGTGTCTTAGGACAGAATATAGATGGTAAAGAGCTTCCTGTAGTATATGAAGCCCAACAATTGAAAAAATCGAAGCAAAATTATTCCATGAATGAGAAGGAGATGGTAGAAGTAATCTATGGTATTACATACTTCTGCTGTTGCTTATATGGCCAAAAGTTTAAGGTATGGATCTCACGGCTCTTAAATGGTTATTGGGATTGAAAGACCTTTGCTGCAGATTAACAAGTCGGGCCATCTGTTTGGGTGACTTTGATTATGAAGTAATACACAAGCCAGGAGAAACGGCATTCTAACTTCTATAATTTGAGCAGAAAAATTGAAGTTCTACAGGCACTGGGCAGGAGCATCACTGAATGGGAAAACGTTCAACCTGCTGAAGCTGACTGTCAACAATTCAAGTTGCAACCTCAGTTCGTGACCCACAACTGCCTGCTGTGCAGAACAGCAAAGTGCAGATTATGAATGGTAGTACCTGCAGTATTCTGGAATGAAGTCTTGCCACAAGCATGTGACCATATGTTGTCAGGCCATGATGAGAAAAGTGCAGCTGATAGACAAATTGCCAAAAAAAATTTTGGTGGAGGACTAGAAAACAAGATGTAGAGCAACATGTCAGGATCTGTGTACCTTGTGCACAATGAACTGATCATAACCGCTGACTGATTCCATTGTAACATCTGCTGGATGCAACTAAACTGTCTGAAATACTTGTTTTGGACATTTTAGACCCATTTAATAAAACACCTGTAGGAAATAAATACATATTGGCTATAATTGACCATTTCTTGCCTTATAAAGTAATGGTTTCAATTTTTGATATTAAAAGTGGGTACAGCTGCTCAAACATTAGTAAATAATTGGTTGCTCACATTTAGCATTCCAGATACACTAATTATAGACCAGGGAACCAAATTCATGTCCAATCTTGTGAAGCAGTTGTGTTGACTGCTCTGAATTTGAATGCCCCTTCCACCCTCAGGTCAATGGTAGATGACTTTGAAGGTATTGAGCTATTATGTTAGTAGTAATCATGAAAACTGGGACATAATTTAAATTCTGTAACCGCAGCATACAATTCTAAAGTTCATAAGTTTACTGATATTTTGCCATATGAGGTAATGTAGGAGAGTATTTGTATGGAGTGTAGCCATGTATGGAAGTGAAACATGGACGGTAAATAGTTTGAACAAGAAGAGAATAGAAGCTTTCGAAATGTGGTGCTACAGAAGAATGCTGAAGATTAGATGGGTAGATCACATAACTAATGAGGAGGTACTGAATAGGATTGGGGAGAAGAGGAGTTTGTGGCACAACTTGACCAGAAGAAGGGATCGGTTGGTAGGACATGTTCTGAGGCATCAAGGGATCACTAATTTAGTATTGGAGGGCAGCGTGGAGGGTAAAAATCGTAGGGGGAGACCAAGAGATGAATACACTAAGCAGATTCAGAAGGATGTAGGTTGCAGTAGGTACTGGGAGATGAAGAAGGTTGCACAGGATAGAGTAGCATGGAGAGCTGCATCAAACCAGTCTCAGGGCTGAAGACCACAACAACAAACAGGGGAGAAAATTGCCTTCACTTTATGAAGTGATCAAGATGAGATTTGGATTCAATGATGAATCAGTAAAAAAGTTTGCTTGGAAATTGCAAGATAGTTGGCAACAGGTAAAACTCACAAATATGAAAGCCTTGCAACAACAGGAGCAGATAGGACAATGTGTAAAGAAGTTACTGCGATACAGGATTGGCCAGTATGTATTAATGACCATTCCATGTACACCAAAAGACAAAACAAAGAAATTCCTGACCTGATACCATGGACCATACCAAGTAATGGAAATGATGTTACTTGTCAATGTTAAAATACAAATGCCAGTGAATACTTTGATTATTCAAGTGGGACATATTAAGCCTTTTAAGGGAGCCTTACACACTTAGACCACACCAGTAGATAAGATTTGAGATTGTTGTTTGCCTATTTTGCATTTGATTTGTTCTGGTGTATATTATTAGGAAGTCATCCAGTTATATTTTGTTCTATTTGTAGTTGTTGTTGTTTTGGTCTTCAGTCCAGAGGCTGGTTTGATGCAGCTCTCCATGCTACTCTATCCTGTGCAAGCTCCTTTATCTCCCACTACCTACTGCAACCTACATCCTTCTGAATCTGCTTTGTGTATTCATGTCTTGGTCTTCCTCTACAATTTTTACCCTCCACACTGCCCTCCAATACTAAATTGGTGATCCCTTGATGCCTCAGAACATGTCCTACCAACCAGTCCCTTCTTCTAGTCAAGCTGTGCCACAAATTTCTCTTCTTCCCAATTCTATTCAATACCTCCTCATTAGTTATGTGATATACCCATCTAATCTATAACATTCTTCTGTAGCACCACATTTTGAAACCTTCTATTCTCTTCTTGTTCAAACTATTTATCGTCCATGTTTCACTTCCATATACGGCTACACACCATACAAGTACTTTCAGAAATGACTTCCTGACACTTGAATCTATACTTGTTGTTAACAAATTTCTATTCTTCAGAAACGCTTTCCTTGCCATTGCCAGTCTACATTTTATATCCTCTCTACTTTGACCATCATCAGTTAGTTTGCTCCCCAAATAGCAAAACTCCTTTACTACTTTAAGTGTCTCATTTCCTAATCTAATTCCCTCAGCATCACCCGAGTTAACTCGACTACATTCCATTATCCTCGTTTTGCTTTTGTTGATGTTCATCTTATATCCTCCTTTCAAGACAGTGTCCATTCCATTCAGCTGCTCGTCCAGGTCCTTTGCTGTCTCTGACAGAATTACAATGTCATCTGCACACCTCAAAGTTTTTATTTCTTCTCCATGGATTTTAATTCCTGCTCCAAATTTTTCTTTTGTTTCCTTTACTGCTTGCTCAATGTACAGATTGAATAACAAATTGTAAATAGCCTTTCACTCCCTGTATTTTATCCCTGCCAACCTCAGAATTTGAAAGAAAGTATTCCAGTCAACATTGTCAAATGCTTTCTTTAAGTCTACAAATGCTGGAAATGTAGGTTTGCCTTTCCTTAATCTATTTTTTAAGATAAGTCATACAGTCAGTATTTCCTCATGTGTTCCAACATTTCTATGGAATCCAAACTGATCTTCCCCAAGGTCAGCTTCAACCAGTTTTTCCATTCGTCTGTAAGGAATTCGGGTTAGTATGACTTATTAAACTGATAGTTCGGTAATTTTTACACCTGTTAACATCTGCTTTGTTTGGGATTGGAATTATTATATTCTTCTTGAAGACTGAGGGTATTTCACCTGTCTCATACATCTTGCTCACCAGATGGTAGAGTTTTGTCACGGCTGGCTCTCCCAAGGCTATCAGTAGTTCTAATGGTATATTGTCTACTCCGGGGAACTTGTTTTGACTTAGGTCTTTCAGTGCTCTGTCAAACTCTTCACACAGTATCATATCTCCCATTTCATCTTCATCTACATTCTCTTCCATTTCCATAATATTGTACATTGCCCTTGTATAGACCCTGTGTATACTCCTTCCACCTTTCTGCTTTCCCTTCTTTGCTTAGAACTGGGTTACCATCTGAGCTCTTGATATTCATACAGGTGGTTCTCTTTTCTCCAAAGGTCTCTTTAATTTTCCTGTAGATAGTATCTATTTTACCCCTAGTGAGATAAGCCTCTACATCCATCCCTGCTTAGCCATTTTTCACTCCTTGTCGATCTCATTTTTGAGATGTTTGTATTCCTTTTTGTGTGCTTCATTTACTGCATTTTTATATTTTCTCCTTGCATCAATTAAATTCAATATATCTTTTGTTACCCAATGATTTCTACTAGTCCTTGTCTTTTTACCTACTTGATCCTCTGCTGCCTTCACTATTTCATCTCTCAAAGCTACCCATTCATCTTCTACTGTATTTCTTGCCCCCATTCTTGTCAATCATTCTGTAATGCTCTCTCTGAAACTCTCTATAACCTCTGGTTCTGTCAGTTTATCCAGGTCCCATCTCCTTAAATTCCCACCTTTTTGCAGTTTCTTCAGTTTTAATCTGCAGTCATGACCAATAGATTGCGGTCAGAGTCCACATCTGCCCCTGTCTTACAATTTAAAACCTGGTTCCTAAATCTCTGTCTTACCATTATATAGTCTATCTGATACCTTCTAGTATCTGCAGGCTTCTTCAATGTATACAACCTTCTTTCATGATTCTTGAACCAAGTGTTAGCTATGATTAAGTTATTCTCTGTGCAAAATTCTACCAGGTGGCTTCCTCTTTCATTTCTTACCCCCAATCCATATTCACCTACTACAATTCTTTCTCTTCCTTTTCCTACTATCAAATTCCAGTCACCCATGACTATTAAATTTTGGTCTCCCTTCACTATCTGAATAATTTCTTTTATCTCATCATACATTATATCAATTTCTTCGTCATCTGCAGAGCTAGTTGGCATACAAACTTGTACTACCGTAGCGTGGGCTTCATGTCTATCTTGGCCAAAATAATGCATTCACTATGCTGTTTGTAGTAGGTTACCTGCATTCCTATTTTTTTTTATTGATTATTAAACCTACTCCTGCATTACCCCTATTTGATTTTGTATTTGTAACCCTGTATTCACCTGACCAGAAGTCTTGTTTGTTCCTCCTCCCATCGAACTTCACTAATTCCCACTATATCCAACTTTATCCTATCCATTTCCCTTTTTAAATTTTCTAACCTACCTGTCCAATTAAGGGATCTGACATTCTATGCTCCGATCCGTAGAACGCCAGTTTTCTTTCTCCTGATAACGACGTCCTCCTGAGTAGTCCCCGCCCGGAGATTCGAATGGGGGACTATTTTATCTCCGGAATATTTTACTCAAGAGGACGCCATCATCATTTAACCATACAGTAAAGCTGAATGCCCTTGAGATAAATTACGGCTGTAGTTTACCCTTGCTTTCAGCCGTTTGCAGTACCAGCACAGCAAGGCCGTTTTGGTTAGTGTTACAAGGCCAGATCAGTCAATCATCTAGGCTGTTGACCCTAAAAGTACTGAAAAGGCTGCAGTCCCTCTTCAGGAACCACATGTTTGCCTGGCCTCTCGACAGATACCCCTCTGTTGTGGTTGCACCTACGGTACGACTATCTGTATCGCTGAGGCACGCAAGCCTCCCCACCAATGGCAAGGCTCATGGTTCATGTGGGGACTATTTATTGTTATAGTTTTTTTTTTTTTTTTTTTTTTTTTTTTTTTTTTTTTTTTTTTTTTGTATCAAGGCCTCGATACAATGATGTTTTGTATGTAGGGGTATATTTTTTTCTGGGAAATCTCACCTTCTGAAGGGATGGGGAGATAGTGATAAGCTTCCTTTCTCTCAAATCACGTGCCAAAATGGGTACAGGTGTGGACCAAAGATCTGCTAACAGTTTCATAGCAAAGACATGGGAAACCAACAGGTATGAATAGAGTAGAATTACAGGATAGTGGAATGATAATAATAAGTGGTATGACATGTGACTTAGCAGGCACGGCATTTTATCTACTAAAGTGCGCGTCATTTATATTGGCTCGTTCTGCGCATCTGACGTCACAAAACACAGTCAGCCAATGAACAGAGAACGACGTTGCCAGATCTCGACTGCAGTGCAGAGCAAGGACGAGTGTCTTCAGTTTTAAAAACGTTCAGTCATAAATAAAGTAATAGAACAAAAGCAATGTCTTGATAGCAGACATTCTTTTATAGTAAGTTTGGAAAAAGCATTCTTTATACCAATTGCTTCATATTCTATTAATTAATTAAACCAAACAAGCAATAAGACTCCTAATTCAGGCGATAGCAAGGAAAGGTGTTTGTATCAATCTCACGAACCGCTTTTTCGCAATAAAGAACAGCGGCAATTGTTTATTTCCTATTGTACTTCGACGAAGCGTGAGTAATTCATAGTCATACCAACAGTGTTTGTCAGTATTTTGCGTGACGTTTTATAGCCCTCACAGCATACTGTAGTAGAATGAGCCGCCATAGTATAACGGTGAAGGTGTTGGACTGCTATGCGAAAGGTTGTGAGTTCAAACCTTGTGCGATGCTTTATATTTTCATTATTTGAAAACAATATCAAAGTGCCTTACATCACGAATTAAATTCGTTTGAATGCAATTTTTTGAAATTTCTAGTGCTTTGTCTCTTCATTAACCCTTTCGCTGCTGCAGACACGTGCTCCCTGCATCCCGCACTGTGCGCGATTTTGTCATCACTGCACTGCTCGCCTGTGCAGACACGTGGTGTTCCCACTGCTTTGACACACTTATCATTCAATTTCACAAAAACTATTTGGCCCAAAAATTTGATTTTTACATTTCTTCTTGACTGGTACCTTCCCCCCTTAAATGACTTAATTTTGTTTCGATGTTCAACGCAGTTATTACGCAGCATTAAATGTAGTAAACCATTGCACGGAATTTTGAAGAGTTTGCAGAGGTAGAAGTCAGTAGCGTATATTTTCCGTATGGTCGATTTTAGTTGCCACAATATTGAGAATGAAATGTGGACAAGATACCTAAATTTCATATAAAATTTACTGTATAACAATATCTCATTTAATTTAAGCACCACATAGGTGTCGTATGTAATATTGAGAAATATTCCTTCTTTCGCGACTGTAATAAAAGTTTTATTTACATCGGACGTGTTTGGCTTTATTTTAAAACACTTCAGTCAATGAAAGGTATGGCACATACACAATGGTACACATGTTCTCTTTCTTGTTTTTGTTCCACAGTCGCAGTTTTACCAATGGTACTGAAATGCTTCTGCAACTGTAATAAGCGACTTATTTAGACCAGACGCGTTTCTCTCTTTTGAAGCATCTTCAGTGCACAGTATTTTGTCTCCTCCATTGCCAAGTCACCTTTCGTAGTTTTGTGCTGCGGTAACACAATATTCAACGTTTGTGTTGGCTGATCAGTGTTTTAGCAAATAAATGATGTTTGTGTGTGCCACACACAAAAATTATATTTCACATAACTCAGAGCACTTCACTGATAGACGGTATATTCAAGTCCTAATGTTTTTGTAAGTCCACAGTTTTGTTTAATGTATTTTGTCTACTTCCTTGTGATTGATTAAAGTGCTTTAAAATAAAGCCTAACGTGCTCAGTGTAAATAAAACTTTTGTTACAGTCGCGAAAGACGGAATATTTCTCAATATTACATACGACACCTACGTGGTACTTAAATGAGATATTGTTATACAGTAAATTTTATATGAAATTGTGGCAACTAAAATCGACCATACGGAAAGTATACTCTATGGACTTTTACCTCTGCAAACTCTTCAAAATTTCGTGCAATGGTTTACTATATTTAATGGGGCATAATAACTGCGTTGAACATCAAAGCAAAATTAAGTCATTTATGGGGGGAAGGTATCAGTCAAGAAGATGGGTAAAAATCTAATTTTTGGGCCAAATAGTTTTTGTGGAATCGAATGATAAGAGTGTCAAAGCAGTCGGAACCCGATGTGTCTGCACAGGCGAGCAGTGCAGTGACAAAATCGTGCACAGCGCGGAATGCAGGGAGCACGTCTTTGAAGCAGCGGAAGGGTTAATGCGGCCGTGGTGGCTTTAATTCATGAACTGCGCGCTCCCCCATAAACGTAAGCTTGTGAACTATGCTATACTATGGCGCTGCTTCTATTGGCGCGTGCGTCGTGTGCAACTGGTAACGCAGCAATCTCCCGCGTCTGGGCGGGCATGCGCGAGCCGCCAAGATAAAAGAATTCAACTATAGCTATGATCACCTGTATAACCACGCTTAAGTGGATACATCCTAATGTTGTACAGGTCTGAGATGACGTTGAAGGTGGTGCCTACCCAGCACTTAACCTTCCTAAATAATACTCTGAATCCAGACATTCTACACTCACTGGACAAACTAGTAACAGTGCAGAAAGGGAGAATTACAGCCAAATAAATGTTCCAGCCCATACACGAATATCGTAATAGACATCATAGTATCATGACTATAATCATGACATCTATCAGTGCTGTGGTGGTTCTGTTTGTGATTTTTCTAACCTTTCTTTTGCTTTAAATGAAAGTCAGTGCAGCATTTTAAATGAAAGTCAGTGAACCACCCTGATTTATCTGTGCATCAGATACACATTCATTGGTCTGTAAATAAAGGTCCGACATAGTAGGGGAATTATGTGTAAACTAATAGATGAATGTGTAAGTATATGAGTAATTGTGCTAGCATGTAAGAAATGGCTTCTGCAAAGGACTAAATTATTGCTTAAATATACCAGTGGTTGAAAATTGTATAATGTGCAGCTACTGGTGCAAAATCTGTAGGGTGAATTTATTGTGGGTACTCCTAACTGAAACATTTGAGATGACTTTTCTGAAGGTAGGGGGATATGTTATGCCCAATGATGTATCCCCAGCAGACCTTGGCAGCTCCCAGAAGCCATAGAAGCCAGACTGACTATGGCAGTGACTAGTAGACTGCCAGCCAGGGGGAAATGCTAAGTGAGTTGTGGCAGATACAGAAGCTATCCTGGCATGGGGGAATGACGAAGTGCCCAAGTCTGCAAGCAGACCATAATGCTTTCAAAGAAGCCAAGAGATACTGTCAACAGAGCATGGCTTCAAAAGAAAGGCCAGGTACAACACAATTTTAAGTATTCAGGTGTTGAGCCAGCAGAAAAGAGCCCCTGGAAGGTTAAGTTGTAAAAGTCTGAAGTCACTAGGAGAGCTGCCAGCGAGGGAAAACCAGGGCATCTAATGTCATAGCCATCCCCATTGCCATGGAGCACACAGGGAAGTGCCAACATAAATACCCCACTCTTCTTAACAAACGTCATTCCTGATTGAATAATGCTGACTGCTGACTGCCCAGTGTGGTGACTGCCCAGTGTGTAGTCTCAGCCCTTGTGTCAGTTGCAGCCATCCAGTGAGAGGGGAGCCTATGGAGGTCAAAACTCAGCACATTGTCTCTGATCATCTAAGGAACCATGAGTCTGGCTGGAAGGATGATTCTGCTGCTGCTAGATGCACTGCCAAGTTCTGAGGCCACATTGATAGGGCGCAGAGGTCAACAACACCCTGCAGGTCTGTTGGAGACTTGACCCCTGTGACCTGGATGCTGTCTTTCATCCACCTTGAATGGGTGGGTGCTGCTGCTGCTCATCCCATTCCTGTGGTAGACAATGATGGTGCTGAACTTTCTAGCAGATTAAAACTGTGTGCCAGACAGAGACTTGAACTTGGGACCTTTGCCTTTCGCGGGCAAGTGCTCTACTGACTGAACTACCCAAGCGTGACTCACGACCCGTCCCCACAGCTTCAATTCTGCCTGTACCTCGTCTACTACCTTCCAAATGTCACAGAAGCTCTTCTGCAAACCTAGCAGAACTAGCACTCCTGAAAAAAGGATATTACAGAGACATGGCTTTGCCACAGCCTCAGGGATGTTTCCAGAATGAGATTTTCACTCTGCAGCAGAGTGTGCGCTGATATGAAATTTCCTGGCAGATTAAAACTGTGTGCTTGGGCAGTGCAGTTGGTAGCGCACTTGCCCGCGAAAGGCAAGGGTCCCAATTTCGAGTCTCAGTCCAGCACACATTCTGGAAACATCTCTGAGGCTGTGATAAGCCATGTCTCCGCAATATCCTTTCTTCCAGGAGTGCTAGTTCTGCTAGGTTTGCAGAAGAGGTTGTGTGAAGTTTGGAAGGTAGGAGATGAGATACTGGCAGAATTGAAACTGTGGCAACAGGTTGTGAGTCATACTTGGGTAGCTCAGTCGGTAGAGAGCACTTGTCTGCACAATGTAAAGGTCCCAAGTTCAAGTCTCAGTCTGGCACACAGTTTTAATCTGCCAGGAAATTTCATATCAGTGGACACTTCACTGCAGAGTGAAAATTTCATTTTGGAATGATGGTGCTGGCTCCTCTTTCCTAAACGAGGTCTGAGACCCAATCCCTGTGAACCATCGAGTACTTCAGGTGGACCTGGGGCGAGACTCCTGAGTGCAAATCTGCAACATCCATGAGAGGACATTGGAGATCATTATGAATGAAACACACACAACAGTGTTGTAATATTTTAAAATCTTTATTATTTGTTATAAAAAGCAGTTTTCACCTAATACACAATCATCTGTTACAAAGATAAGTATGTGGTACAGTGAAATTTTGTTGGATCAAAGGTTTTAAACTAGTGCATGTACAGAGTATCTCCACTTCCACAGATGAAAAATATTAATGTTAGAATTACAAATAAAACAAGCGAGATTATATCAGTGTAAATGTGATTTAAGCTTATTTGGCTAAGATAAAATATGTGACACATTAACTAATGAACTATAGACAAATTACAACAGTTGTACATAGAAGAACAACTTTTGTGACATACTCCAAAAATGTGCTGAATGAAATAATCTTGTCTTTAATAGATCCTAAATTACGAACAGATGAAATACAATAGCGATATTAAGCAGGTGAGTGAAGCAGCTGTGATTATATATGGTATTTTTTTTATATTTTTAACACAATGAGAGAAATTATAATATCTGAAATGAAGGAAATGGAGCATGTGAATGAGAGGGGTATTTACAACATGGCCTGGATGCTATTATGAGTAGCATCTGCGGTTTTAAGTGGTGAGTGAGGGAACTGTGTCTGGTGATTCAGTACTAAGCTTGCATTGATGGACTTGTGTTTATTAATCTGCATTATTTCAAAATAGCTCCTCTTCCTTCCTTTGTGGATGTGATGTAGTACTTCATGTTTCACCTTGTAACAAGAGACTTCTTTGAGCAGGTGGTCTGCAAAAGTAGAGTCTCGTTTTCTAACTTTCATTTTCTGTGGTGTTCCTTTAAGTGAGGACATATTGCTTTGCCAGACTGAGCTATACAAATTTGCAACAGTTACAAGTAATTTTATATATTCTACTCTTTTCTGCAGCTGAGGTGCTGTCTATAGACTATTGGGCAAGAAGTGTCCAACAGTGTTTTTACATTCCTGGATTTAAGCTATTTGGCTGCATCCATTGAGACTTTTCCTATGTATGGAATTGTGCACCATTTATTGCATTGTTGAGGTAGTGGGCCAAGGACAGGGTAAAGAAGAGTGTACAGCTGTTGTTTCTGCTTTTTGTGCATGATGGAGTCCACATAGTAGGAGGATAGACACATCCACAAAGGAATGTAGATGAACTATCGTGAAACAATGGAAATTAATAAACACCTGTCCATCAACCCAACTTTAGCACTGAATGAGCAGACACAGTTGCCCTACTTCTAACTGCAGATACACTATGTGATCAAAAGTATCCAGACACCCCCAAAATCATACGTTTTTCATATTAGGTGCATTGTGCTGCCACCTACTGCAGGATACTCCATATCAGCGACCTCAGTAGTCATTAGACATCGTGAGACAGCAGAATGGGGGGCTTCACGGAGCTCATGGACTTCGAACATGGTCAGGTGATTGGGTGTTGCTTATGTCATACATCTGTACACAAGATTTCCACACTTCTAAACATCCCTAGGTCCACTGTTTCCAATGTGATAGTGAAGTGGAAATGTGAAGAGACACATAAAGCACAAAAGCGTACAGGCCAACCTAGTCTGTTGACTGACAGGAACTGCCGACAGTTGAAGAGGGTCGTAATGTGTAATAGGTAGACACTATCCAGACCATCACACAGGAATTCCAAACTGCATCAGGATCCACTGCAAGTACTATGACAGTTAGGCGGGAGGTGAGAAAACTAGGATTTCATGGTCAAGCGGCTGCTCGTAAGCCACACATCATGCTGGTAAATGCTAAACGATGCCTCGCTTGGTGTAAGGAGTGTAGACATAAGACGATTGAACAGTGGAAAAACATTGTGTGGAGTGATGGTACACAATGTGGTGATCCAATGGCTGGGTGTGGGTATGACGAATGCCCAGTGAATGTCATCTGCCAGCATGTGTAGTGTCAACAGTAAAATTCAGACTTGCATCCCTTGTTGTTTTGCATGGCAGGGTCGCAGCTCAGGCCTATGTTGATGTTTTAAGCACCTTTTTTTGCTTCCCACTGTTGAAAAGCAACTCAGGGCTGGCGATTGCATGTTTCAACACAATCAAGCACCTGTTCATAATGCATGGCCTGTGGCGGAGTGGTTACATGACAATAACATCCCTGTAATGGACTGGCCTGCACAGAGTACAGACCTGAATCCTATAGAACACCTTTGGGATGTTTTGGAACGGCAACTTTGTGCCAGGCCTCACCGACCAACATTGATACCTCTCCTCAGTGCAGCACTCTGTGAAGAATGGGCTGCCATTCCCCAAGAAACCTTCGAGCACCTGACTGAATGTATGCCTGAAAGAGTGGAAGCTGTCATGAAGGTTAAGGTGGGCCAACACTGTATTGAATTCCAACATTACTGATGGAGGGCACCACAAACTTGTAAGTCATTTTCAGCCAGGTGACCGTATACTTTTGATCACATAGTGTACTACTCATATCCCATCCAGGCCATGTTGTAAATTACCCCTTACTCACATGATCCATTTCCTTTGCTTCAGTTACTATAATTTCTCTTGTATTAAAAAAGATTTACTTTGTTTAACAACAGTTACTTCACTCACTTGTTTAATATCAATATTGTATCTTATCTGTTGGTAATTTAGGATCTGTTAAAGACAAGATTGTTTTGTTCAGCCACATCTCTGTAATATGTCATCGAAGTTTATCATTCAAGTATGTTCTTCTATGTATGACTGTTGTAATTTTTCTATAGTTCATTAGTTAATAAGTCACGTATTTTATCTTAGTTAAGCAATCGTACATCACTTTTCACTGAAATAATTCCAATTGTTTTATTCATAATTCTAACATTTAACATTTTTGTCTGTGGTAATTGAGATACTCCATACGTACACTAGTTTAAAATCTATGATCCAACAAAGTTTCACAATGTCACATACTCATCTATGTACCTGATGATGGCTTAATTAGTTAAGCAATCGTATATCACTTTGCACCGAAATAATTCCACTTGTTTTATTCATAATTCTAACATTTAACATTTTTTGTCTGTAGTAATTGAGATACTCCGTAAATACACTGGTTTAAAATCTATGATCCAACAAAATTTCACTTTGTCACATACTCCTCTTTGTACCTGTTGATGGCTCAGTTGTTGAAAACTGGTTCGTGAAACAAATAATAAATATTGTAGAATATTACAGCAGTGTCATGTGTATCATTCATAATGCGTGAAGTATTCCACTGAGAACTGATGGAACAGTCAGTCAATGCACTTTGGAGATCTATACACAGAGCTGAAGGCTGCCAGATTCCATAGTGGAGAGCCATCTGTGATGTAGCAGCCACCGTCCAATGCTTTTCTCTACTGGCAATACTGCAAGCCGAGTGCAAGCTGGCCTTCTGCCACTGATGAGACACTGCTCCACTGGGCCAGCCGAGGCATGGCCCTTTGGAGGACAATCCTGTATTACTGCCCAATAAATGTGTTATTGTCAATGATGTTTTCTTGGCACTTTAGAGTGTAACTAGGTCCTCACCGCTGCATCCCACCCAGCTCTCTCTTGATGAATGTACGAGCCTGTGACTTGACATGTAATACTTTTACACTGACCACCTTTTTGTTGGTTGTTTGATTCACTTTTTGTCAGAATGATCAATGAATAAATCTGAGTGACTTCAATGAGGCATAAGCATGGGTCCTACATATTCAGCATTCTGTCTGAAAGGTTTTACAAGTTCACTGCTAGCCGTATTCCTATGAAGTGGTATACATCAGACATTTACTAAATCCAGTCATTCCTCTGTTAGGCTTAAGAAAATAACCAATAGAGATCAATGAAATCCTCTCTGGAATCCTTTTTTATATTTCCAGAGGAGCTCAGGTACAGGGACCAATGACGGATCTGCTAATAATGCAGCTATCGAGAAACCATAACATGAGAGATAAAGTGCTTTATGTTATGGGAAATGGGAATACAGATAACTGTATATGCAACAAACTGTACCCATAAATGTCTATACATATATTTCAGCAGAAAGAAAGATACATGTGTACACTGTATAAGGTACAAAGGCTGACCGGAACAATTAACATGGTGGCACATCAGAGCAATTAGAGTTCAAAGGTCATGCCTTATGTGTTCAATGTGACCTATCAACGCCACACAGCCCCCCCCCCCCTCCCCCTCACACAGTATGGAGTATGGCATGAGGGGAGGTTGTGTGGGCGTCAGTGTCGGGGTGAGTAGTGCGAGGTGGCAGGTGCACGACTGGAAGCTCCATCTCCATCAGAGTGGCGTGCGAAGTTGTGATGATGGGCAGCAGATCGACACTGTAATCAGACAGCCAGCGGGGGCAGATCATGCGTCAGCCGGCCCGGGAGTAGTTGGGGAGGGGTGCGGTATGCATGCGTGCCTGCCCCTAATGCAGATCAAGCTGTCCGAGGAGATGAACGCATGAACTCTGATGGATTGCACTCTTGGGGGAGGGACAGGACTATCTTGACATCTAGTTCCTTGTTGAGTGTCAAGTCTGCAGTGTCTGTAAGGAGCATGAGCACACGGTCGTCAAAAGCGAAAATCGACACATCATCGATGCGGTTAGGTGGTACATTGCAGCGCAAGTTGAAAGTCGGTGACGAATCATCAGAAGGAGAAGACCCTACCATGGGATGACCTAACTCATTATTGGGCTTGGCAATGGAAAATTCGTCTGGATGGTCTGACTGGGACAGCAGAGGGGCGTTGGAGTCCACAAAAGCAGGCTTGAGCCTGTGTAGTAAAATGGTCTGCAGGCAATATTTAAACATAATGTCAAATGTCGTCTCGCCCTTCCGGAGTACTCCAAAGGGACCGAGGTATGGGGGTTGAAGGGGTTGTCTAATGAAATCGTCCCTGACCATAATGTGGGAGCATGTGTTGAGTGCGGTTGACACATAAGTGTCCACTGGGGAATGATTGACAGGCAGGTGTAGCTGTGCGTGTCTAAAGTGGGTGCGGATTCTACTAATAAAGTCTGGGGAGTTGGGGAAATCCTCAGGTGCTTGAGGAAGAATAAGTTCCCCAGGTAGAACTGGGTTCTAGCCGAAAACAATTTTGGAGATGGTTCCCTGTAAGTCAGGTTTAAAGGTCGAATGGAGACCGAGTAACACTCAAGGAAGAGCCTCAGACCAGTGGCAGTCATGGCACCGGAGTGCTGTTTTAATGAGACATGTGGTCGATTGTGGAGAGGATATATCTGTGGCCCTCTGATGGTGGCAGAGGGCCGATAAGGTCGGTATGTACATCACAAAAACGTCCTTGTGGAATGTCAAACTTGCCAAGGGGGGAAGAGGTGTGGCATCTGATTTTTTTGCGGTGGCAGGAAATGCAGCTGCGTGCCCAGGTTTGACAGTCCTGCTTAACATTTTTCCAAACAAAATGCTCAGTGATGAGGCACGTGGTGGCCCAGATGCCAGGGTGGGCAAGGTTATCCAAGGTGTTGAAGGCTTTTCAGCGCAACATTGGAGGGAGCAGCGGCCGCAGAATGGTGGCAGAAGAGTCGCACAACACTTCATCCAAAATGCCGGGGAACTTAGCTTTGGTAAACACAAGCAATGTCTGAGGATCCACGAGGAGAGCCTGAGATTCCTCGTCAGGGCCTGGAGAGCGGCAAGGTCAGATAAATCGACGATGCGTGAGATACTATTGATCCGCGAGAAGAAATCAGCAGGGATGTTTTCTGTGCCTTTGATGTAGCATACGTCTGTAGTAAATTGAGAGACCAGGTCGAAGTGGCGGAAACGCTGAGGGGGTGGATCCTTGGAAGGGTTGCAAAAGGTTTGTGATCAGTAAGGATGAAGAAAGAACAGCCCTTGATGTCAGGGCGTAAGTGTTTGACGGCTTCATAGAATGCCAGAAGTTCTCTATCAAAAGTGGAATATTGCTTCTGTGCTGTAGACAATTTTTAGAGAAGAAATGAAGGGGTGAAACTGTGTTGCCTTTGCATTGCTGTAATATTGCCCCAACCACAATGTCGCTGGCGTCCATAGCGATGAACAACTCAGCAGACAGATCAGGTTGGGTGAGTACGACAGTGTGAGCTAATGCTGACAGATCGGGTTGGGTGAGTATGACGGTGTGAGCTAATGCTGTCTTTAAAGCCCTGAAAGCCTGCAACATAGGTTCAGTCCAGTGGGCTGGCATAAGGCCCGAAGTCTGTTTGCCAGAGGGCAAGTCCTCCAGAGGGGCTACACGGTGGCAGCAGAAGGTAGACATAGTAATTTATAGTACCCAGGAAGCATCAGAATTCTTTGTACATAGCCGAGGGTGGCAATGATGTGACAGTCTGCACATGGGATTTGCGAGGCTGCATTCTGTCTGAGGAGACAGTGTAACCAAAAAATGTCACAGAAGACTGGCAAAATTGGAATTTATCGTTGTTGACCTTGACACCCTTGGAGTTCAAGGTCTGGAAGACCTGGGATAAATGATCTTCATAGTTCTCAGTCGACTTGCTGAAAATGAGGATGTCATACAGGTATGCAAAGCAGAACTCGAACTGTTGTAAGATTGAGTCAATGAAATGTTGCCACATTTGTGCCACATTCTTTAAGCCAAATGGCATGAAGTTGTATTGGAACAAACTGAGCGGCATGATGATAGCGGTATTTGGGATGTCTTCTGGCGCTACAGGAATCTGGTGATAGGCACGTTTACAGTCAATCACACTGAAGATTGTGGTGCCCGATAACGTATGGGTGAAATCGTTTATGTTCAGCACTGGGTAATTGTCCATGACGGTACGAGCGTTAAGGCGTCTGTAATCACCACACATTTGAAAAGAACCATCGTGTTTGGTGATGAGGTGAATCGGAGAAGACAAGTTGCTGTCCAATGGCTGTAGAATGCCTGCCTCCAGAAGTTCGTTAATTTGCTGCCGGGCCATGCGCAACTTAATGGGGTTGAGGCATCTAACCTTGTGCCTAATAGGAGGGCTGGCAGTGGTAATTATCTCGTGTGTCATTCCATCAGTGACGGTTGAGACTGAGAACTGCACACAAGGCTGAGTATCGCCTTGATGTGAAGTTTTGGAATGAGTGGGGCACGATGAGGCATAGCTGTTAGCGCAAGTGGGAAAAGGCAGCATGAAAAGTCACATGCCTATTACTTCAGTGTGGTGCGTGCTTGTTTGGAGATACCAGCTGCATGTGTAGCACAGAGAGGATTGGGGTGCACAGCGACTGTCTGTTGTTAGCTTTGCCTTGAGTAACCGTCGCGGGCGAGAGAGGCGCTGGCGTCACGTGGGGAACGACAATGGCCGCCATATCACATGGTTGGTGTGCGAGAGAGGGGGAATGTTTACCAACACACAGGGTGGCTGCCTGCATGGTGGGCATGTACGCATCACGCGCGTGACTGTCATTAGAAGCACTGTTTGAAACACATGGCACTGCACATAGCGGGCATGTGGCTGGTGCAGAGATCGCTGAACACAATGAATGTTTTTGAACTAATCTGATGAGTGTCCATGCTGGTATCTGCTGATGAAAGTCGATCAGGTGAAGGAACTTTGGATTGCAGTTGCAGCAGTGCGGTATGAGCTGTGGTGAGTTTGTTGAAAGTGTGAGCAATGCGTTGTTTCAACTTGTCATTTTGCTGACGGAGTTGCGCCACTGTGTCATACTCCGACAGTAGATTAGTGATGCAGGTCACAATTTTGTCTGTGAGGGTGGAGCACTTGTGAACAAAATCACATGTCGCGACGGAAACGGAACGACGAGCATAAGTGCCTGAGCACGGTATCTGAGTGTCAGAAGGGTAGTGTAGCACTGAACCTTGGACTACGTTTGGGAAGGGTTTCTAATGGGACAAGAAATCCATACCAAGCATTGGTTTGTCATCGTCGGCGATGTAAAAAGTGCACAGGAAATGTAGAGAAGGAGATAGATGCACCATAACTTTAGCAGAGCCGACAGTTTGTAATGTTGATTCATTGACAGTGTGTAGAAGTGACTTTGTTGGTGAAGAAATGGGAGGAGCCAACGATGTGGGTATGATGGACATATCAGCACCTGTGTCGACTAGGAAAACAAGCCGCGATGAAATGTCGGTAATGTATAAATGACTGCTCGGCTGAGAGGACAAGTGGATGGACTGCAATGTTTGAGGTTGCGTTTGAGGTTCTCTGCAGGACTCAGTGTCTTTTAGATCCTGTGGTCGGCGTTTTGGTGCTGGCAAGGTAATCTGCATTTCTTGGCCTCATCCCCAAAAATCTTGTGGTACCAGCGTTATGGATGAGCCGGATGTGGCAGAGGTGGTGATTGTGACAGTGGAGGAGGTTTGTCCTCATTGATCTGATTCGAAATGTAAACCGGGACTTATGGTGTGAGTGCAGTTCTTGAGTGCTCAGAAAGAGGAGAGAGTGAACGAGTACTGCCCAGTGGTGCAGATGGCGTGGAGGTGGAACGAGCCCTGCCCCTGCCCGCAGACGGCCGGTAAACAGGCGACGTAGTGCCAACCAGCGGTGAGAGGTGTGCTGGTTGTTTTTGTCACAGTAGCGCATACAGCTGCTCTGCGATGCAAAGGCGAGAGCTGGTAGACGTGAAGGAGTGTAGTAGCAGGTGTATCTGTAGGTCGCTAGGTAACTTGGCAGACCATACCGCCCACAGGGTAATGTCCAGAATCGTGTGTTCACTCACGAGTAGCTGAAGTTGTGATGGAGTGTGGTCCCCCAGGTGTTCCTCATACAGGAACTTGATTATTAATTCCTGTGGTGAGCAGGCGAGTTGGTCCAATATTGTCTTCTTGGCGAATTCATATTTTGGCAGCAGCGGTGGTGAAAGGAGGAGGTCACAAATTAAATGTGAGTGGTCATGGAGGTGCGTGATGAGACATAGAAATTCAGAGTTGTCATAGGTCACCTGATGTAACTCTAAAAGGTGCTCCACAAGCGTGAAACATGAAACGGGGTTGTCCTCGTATATAGGAGGTAGCTTCAGCAGACGATCGGTGGAAAGGGGGGGGAGGGTGGCTTCGGAGTATCTTGGAAGGCCTGCTGTCCCGTGGTAGGATAGACTGTCCTGTAACCCAACACTATTGGTGTGGGCGTGTTACTAACAACACATCCTGAACAATGGCCGGTTGCAATGTCCCTGCCGAGTCATGGAAGCACAATACGGCAGGCACGGTCAGTACCATGGGAATGAACGAATGAGCGGCATGTGAGGTAGGCCAGTAAACTGTACCAGAGGATAAAGGCACAGTACTTAATTTGTCCACCTCGGAAATGCCGCAGAGGGCCGGCACGGCAAGCGTAGACGGTACTGTGGAAGGAGTTGCTGAATTGTGAACAAAACTGTTATTATATAGCTGCAGAAAAGGTCCAGTTCTAAGCTGCCGCCACCTTGTAGCAAGCACAATATAGTCTAAAATGTTTACATGTGCACATGCTTCTGTTTTTTCATAATCTAAAACCTAGTATTAGTCCAAAGTAGGGAGCCGCTGTGAGTAAGGGGGGGAGGGGGTTGGAAGGGGGAGGGGGATGGTTTGGTACTTAGTGTGGCAACAGCGAGAGTTTTCTGTGCACATTGGAAATGCACCCTATGTGGTAAGACCATAAATCACTGGTGAAACTTGCTGGCAGTCACATTGTCATGGTACAACGTTCCTGGATGGCGAAGCGCCATCGAGTGTGCTCGAACCCACGTGGTCGAGAAACTGGGCGACAGATCTGGTGGTTGAGCCTGGCGAACTTGATGTATAAAAATGTCCGTTATTAAATTGTGAGGAAGGCAAAACTGGCATAGCTTGATAGCAGTTGATCGCATGTGCATGTTGCACGAATGGCGGCATTGCACATGGCACTACTGTAACCGACGTTGCAGAGCATAGAGGATCAAAGCATGTGTGCAAATTTTGGTCCCTTTGAACACTACACAAGAGATTGATTGTTGCACAATTGTGGAAATCGTCCACTTCACCTTTCACATGTTGGTGTACACGGTCTGGTGACACAAAACCCAAGTCCATTGTTTGAGGTAACAGCGTAACACTTGGCCATTGTAGAGGTGCAAAGTTTGAGGTTAACTTCATTGGAGATCACGAATCACTGTCCGTTAGCAGCGAAACAACCGTTGGCAGGGGATTGGAGTGGCCTGGTAGTAGTAGCTGAGCCTCCAAATCCTCTTAAAAAACGTTGGGTGAGGCAGCCATGACGTCGAACGTATAACCTGTTGATTCCGCACACCCGGTGCGGAAGTCGCAGAAGCTGTAGAAACTTTGGGATCACCAGTATGGGAAACGGGAATACGGATAACTGTATACGCAACAAACTGTTCCCATAAATGTCTATTCATATATTTCAGCACAAAGAAAGATACACATGTACACACTACAAAGTACAAAGGCTGACTGGAACATTAGCATGGCGGCTTGTCAGAGCAGTTAGAGTTCAAAGATCAAGTTTTTGTGGTCGATGTGACCTACTGACACCACAATGTGATTCAGTGATACAGCAATGCTGTCATTGGAATGATGAGTGATGATATGTGATGTCACATTCAACTTAGGATGCAATATCTGTCTGAATGTACTGTGGTGATAGTGACATATGGTGGATATTATGTGATGGTCCATAACTGTATTTCCTAGTTTGGACTAATACTAGGTTTTAGATTATGAAAAAAACAGAAGCACGTGCACATGTAAACATTTTAGACTATATTATGCTTGCTACAAAGTGGCAGCAGCTTAGAACTGGACCTTTTCTGTAGCTATATAATAACAGTTTTGTTCACAATTCAGCAACTTTTGAATCATCCTTAGAAAAAATGAGATGGATTTGCAAAAACTGGGTACTCAGAATTACAATCTGAGCACTGGAGAACATATTTAAATAGGACTGAAACATCAGTTATCTGCAAAAATTGTTTATTCAGAAAAACTACATCTGTTCAAAATGATTCAGGAATAATAGGCAGAAATTCTATCTCTCTGTATCATATCTTAGTGGATAGGCCCTCCTGAGGATTAAACACTGTAATGGTATCTATCTGAATACAAGTAATGATAGAAAATTTGTATCATGACCATCATTTAAATCTCAACGTCCTGTGTTTTTTTAGTAGTTCCCATACCATGGAGGTATCCAAATTCTTTTACACACAGGGTAAGTGTTAAATACAAGACCAAAAGCCTGGAGTTTAAGTTTAAGTAAAGCCATTCTGACAAAGATTTGTATGCAGTAATTCAAACCAGGCATTGCAAGCCTCCGTTTAATCCAGGATGGATGATGAATGATTACTACATAAAAAAAGGAAAGATAAAATAAAAAATATGCTGGGAGTGAGTGTGATCAGTTGCTGAGATGAGATGCACCTGCACATGTTGTTCACAATCATACTCACTTTAGCCATTAATGTTGTTTCACCTGCTACCAGTCTGGCAGTGTCTGCTCAGGTTGAGAGTGATGAGTATGTGTAGTCAGGTCCCGTAGAGTAACATAATGAAAACAAAAAATAATGAAAGCAGCTAGATCTCATTTGACATTTTTCTGGGTGTGAAAATGTAGGCGACTATGAAGTGGAAATGTGGTTGAACCAAGAGGGGTTAGTAAAAAGTGACCAACAGTGCTATTGTGGATATGGTAGATAAGGTAACAGAGATTCTAGTGATGAAGGGCCAGTGTTGATGGCAACAAAGTGTGCCACAGTTATGGAATGGTGGCATTAGAATTAGCATTGAGCTGTGTGTTGCAACAGAACACCAGTTGATGTTAGCCTTATACGATGGTGGCAGGACTATGCTGCTAAGAATAGATCTCCTTCACAAAATAAAATACAGTTGATTCTGTTTTCTGAAAGAAAAATATGTACAATACCAACAGTTGTATAGAAGTTCATGCAATACATATGTGTTTACAGTAAATGTTTGAGTTTCTACTAGAACATTACTTCTAAAACCAACTCTTATTAATACTGTAACTGATGAAATAAATTTTTACTGTAGTATTAATGTGAACATCAAGTTCTGAATCTATTTTTAAATAAAAGGTCTTTAAAATTGTCACACTCTGTGTAATTGGAGTTTTCCGAAATGCAAGCTCTACTTGGCCCCAATTACCTGGAATTACTAAGGTTTTCTGTATTATTGAAAAATGGCAAGTTGCTCAGTGATTCAGAGTTTGCAGTACACATTAAACCCCCTATAATTTGCTTGGTAAATTAGTTCCAAGGGCAGTTAAAATCAAGGGCATTTCAACTCCAATAGGACCATACTTATAATCAGGACCATGCTTATAATCAAGACAGTGTAAGTTGATACCTAACTGTTGCAGTGGGCTGGGAGCAAAAGCTTACCTCAATCAGTCACTTTATGGAACTTTGTAAATGTCTCTGTAATGATGTTTCACTGTTGTCACAGCTCTATAGACAGTTAACTGTTTTCACTTGCAGCTGTTTGCACTTCACAGTTGAAAATAGGCAACAGCACTACTAGCTGTCAGGGATTTTCTTACATCGACTTGACTATAGCCTTCTGGTGGAGCACAGATTATTTTTGTTTTCTTTATGAGATGCTGGTTATCACACTATAAATAACTTGGATATTGGTTGTGTGCAGTAATCTCTGGTTTCAGTATAATGAAGCAGCACCACATGCCAGTGTTGCTGTGAGATGACAGATAACTGTCATCTGAACCTGGTATGTTTTCCGGATTTAACATTCCTTTAATTTTTACCATGCAGAGGCATCAATTGTATGATATACATCATTCATACCTGACATGTCCCACATCATTGAGGATTCCTCATAATGGCTCTAGGAAATGAATGATGTATTTGATCTAACATAACCTAATCACATTTATTTCTCCCTGAAGTGACAAATGAAATTTTGTGATGGGACCAAAATTCAAATCTGGATTTCTTACTTTTTACAAGTGCCAACCTTCCTGGATGAAGGCAAATTCTCACTTTCATTGAGGTTCTTTATTACATGTAATAACAGGGAAAAAACTATCAATTATGTGTCTGGGATCATCTGAGTGAACAGCAATTGTTATTGTCTTCTACTAAGTTACTAGAAATGCCTATTAAATATGAAAGTCAAAAACTGATATAATGTTCAAACACATCTTTGTGGTCAGTACAACAAAAACCCAGTCCAAAACTGCAAATTCTACTTTTTTTATCCACTCAATGACTAGTTTTAGGCCGAGACCCATTTTCAAATCATTGTAACTTTGTCAAAAATGGTATTTGACTCTGTTATGATAATTTGAAAAGGGGCTCAGCCTGAAACTAGTCGTTGAATGAATAAAAAAGTAACATTTTAAAATTTGTTCTGGCTTTTTGTTGTACTAATGAACTGAAATTGCTGACCCACAGCTATTCCAGCATGCTGTAAGTTGTAAACATCTTCATTGTGTTCAGAAGTTACAGTTTAAATCAGCACCTTTTATTTGATTATTTATCATTATAATTTCTGTTATTAGTTGTGAAATACCAATTCAAAATGGTTTATGAAATTAATACGAAACAAATTGAATATTCTGTTATGACCATTAAATTTAGTAACAATATTTCTGTTTAAATTTTCATTTCAAATCTTACTTATGTTGCTGTTGAAGGAAGACTAACGTGTAAACATCTCTCCTGTGAACAGTCATTTATCATGGCTGTAATGCATGTTGGAGCTCCAGCCTGTGGAATGAATGCAGCCGTCAGGTCATTTGTAAGGTGCAATGTGTATAAAGGTGTAACTACATATGGCATCCAAAATGGAGTTGAAGGATTGGAATCAGGAAATGTTAGTATAAAGACAGTAGTATTAACTACTAAATTTTTAGTACTTTTGAGCCAAATATCCAATACATAGTAGTTCTACTTGACAAGACAACATTCATTAATCATTGTGGTTTGATCATATGTAGTATTGTGATTTTAGCAGTCGTTTTTACCCTCATTTTCATACCTGTTACCTTGATTTTGTGAAGATCACCAGCAATGTATCTCATAATGCAGGAAATGGAAAAATTCATTACAGTACTGAAATAAAAGAACAGATAACCATTGAGCGCAAATAGTTAAATATTTTGTCTTTACAAAAAAATTCATTTTTGAAGTCTCTCCCATAGAATAACTGTAAACATTACTGTATAATTGGAGTGATAAAATAATCAACTGACCAAGCAGTGACAGGAGAAAAAACATAAAAGTTATGGAAATGTGCAGGCTTTTGGAGCCAGTGCCTGCCATCTTCTGGAGAAGGGATAGGAAGAGGGATGAAGAAAAAGGACTGGCAAGATTTAGGAAATGGGAAGAGTTATGGAAAAGTTGCCCTGAACCCCAGGCCTCTCCATTTCTTAAATGTCATCAGTCCTGTTCCTTCATCCTTTTTCCATTCCCTTCAACCTTTTTGCCAAAAGAAGATGTCAATGAATGTGAAAGCTTGCACATTTCAGTAATTTTTGTATGTTTTTTTTCTCCTGTCCCTGCCTGGTGAGTAGATTTTTAAACTATCCAATTATATTATATTTTCAAAAATTGGTTATCTTTGTTTATATTTTACCAAAACTAGATATAAAAACATCTTCTCGCCAAGTGGCTGTAGGAGTAAACACATAAAAGTTGTGGAAATGGCAAGTTATCACTTACGATGAATGGGCTTAGACAGTGGGTATATACGGGGGAAGCACAATGTCCTGTTCCAGAACATGCCATGACAGCTTGGAGCCTGTTTAACCACATGTGCCATCTGGATTCTCCACATGACACCAGTTTCTCAGTACTCTGAAGGTGGGAACAGATGTCACAACATGTTTTTGATTCTTGGCACCCACCTGTACGTAATTTATGTTACTTTCTGTAGTCTCAGCATTTCTGGAAAAGAACTACCCCATCTGCCATCTTCAAGCTCTCAGGTTCTTCAGTCACATCCAGTGCAGTCCTCAGCAATCAGTCTTTCCTTCTCATCTCATTCAATAGGCCTCCTCTGACACAGGCTTCCAGATGAGTTTTCCACAACTCCCCCCACTTCCGGTACCTCAACAATCCTTTTCCTTCATCCCTCTTCCTTCCCCTTCAGCTCCAGAAGCTTGCATAGTACCATAACTTTCTTGTGTATCTTTTCCTGCCACCCCTTCATGAGCAGCTTTTTTATCTATCCAATTATATTATGAAAGAGTTACTATTTTTCATTAACAGTACTGGTATCTTTGTGAGTTGTTAAGTCTTCTACAAAGGTACTGCAATGAGATACAATAGGTGAAGGCAGGATAAATGTGATGCCTCTATCTCAGAATCAAAATCTTTAAATTAATATTTGCAATCTTTTTTTAACTGAAAGTTTTAGGTTAAGTGATCTTCAGCAGTGCAAACAATTGCTATGCTGACAGCACATAGTTACAGGAGTTATTTTCAGAAATTTTGTGTTTCTGTAATTTTTTATTCATCATTCAATGTCTTCAGTTGTTTTAGCTTGTGGTGAAAGTTGTTTTCTGTTATGCTTTGCTTGTCTAGTTAAGCATACGTAGCTGACCACACTGTTATAACAAAGTTATTGCAATAGTAATATTGAAAGAGAAACATGTACATGGAATATATATGGACACACTGTGTGGTTCCTGATAGGGTATATAATGGTAATTCTGACAGTTGATTACAAGGAGGTAAAGGTTGATGGTATACATCCTGGAGCACCAAGGAATAGTTATGTGTTAAAGGAGGGAACTGTAGCGGTAGAAAGTTACAGAGACATGCCAAGAATGTGGGTTGCAATAACTATGCAGAGATGAATACATTTGTACAGCATAGACTAACATGAAGAAATGCATCACACCAGTATTTGGACAAATACTGATTGACATTGCATTTCATACAGCAAGTACCATGTGAAGACTGACATGAGAAAAAGAGCAGTGATCACTTAAATCAAGGTTTCATGGAGTAGGTAATTCTTTGCTGATTTGCAATGAAGAGAGAAACCTACACACATGGTTTTGTGTTTCAGCACACAGCCACTGGCTTTGTGATTGTCATGAAGGCAGTTGCTGAGTGCTAACACATACAAAGGAGTGTTTTCTTCTTTGCTCTGATCATGTCCATGGCATAAATAAAACATGGAAGCAAAAGTCTTTTGTGGAACCACATTAAAAAGATATTTGTGCTCTAATGGCAGAATTATTATTGATAACCATTATAAAGTTCAGGTAAGTAAAACATGTAACACAGTACTGTTTAAGAAACTAAAGTTAGCAGTCTTTGTAGATAGAGAAGAAGAGGCATGGAATCTACAGCTTGTTGCCAACAAGGAGGTCACTTGGCTCAGGGATGTCCTGGCTGAGAAAGAGGGTGGAAGTTGTCATCATCTTGCAGAGCATCTTGAGGAGGAAAGTTTACATCTGACATCAGGTCATACCAATCTAAGAATGCGTGCCTAGTAGAGTCAGCACAGGATACTGCAGCTGATGTGCTGTGACCATTTTTCATCCAAAGTGCTGGTGAGTTCCTGTGTTTGTTCAGAAGTGGATCCTGATTGTGTTTTGCCACCTTTCAGTGGGTTGGCAATGACAGAATTGAGGTGGACCCCTGCAGTCTTTCTCAAATGATTTTACAGAAGGTATTGGGTTAAAAAAAAAAAAAAAGGTTTTTCCTGTACTTGAAGCTTTATATGACAGGTTCGTTGTGATGTGCCCATCATGTTGTTAATGGTCATAGTTATTGTTATATTTATCTGGGAGTAAGACACTGTGCTAAATTTTAAAAAGGTTTTCAAAGAAAATAGGGGTCACTATGATCTTGTGTTTGGTGTATATTACATAATAAGTGGCCTGCATACAAAATTAGCTAATATACTGAATTTTTCTTTAGACTTGTGTGGAGGTCTCTACCTACCACCAATTTCAAGAAAAGTGATCTGACATTTTACACTCATTTGGGATCACACCACACCAGTGATAAAACCAGAGTGAAATATCCACAATAGTCCTCATATTTCATAAATGGTTTGAGGCATAGGAATGAGATTTTGGCAAATGATAGCATGCAAAGAGGAGAGTATTTTACCATGTGGTTTTTTGCAAAAGTTCATTGTCTACTGTGTTATTCTACTCTTCTCCCTTTTGTTCTTTTCCTAAAAAGACAGTCCTGACTGTCTTGTTTGTGCAGTCTTAAGTTTTGAAACTGTTCCTGCACTTCCTTAGAGTATGTTTTTTTCCTAATGGTTTGCTATAGTCTTACTATGACACATTGTTTTAAAACTCCTAGCTCACTGCCTTAGCAGGCTGGGCCACTTAGTGGTCCTACTTCTGTTTCACTAGTTTCCCAGACTCAAAATTAACCTATAATCAGACTGCCATGATGTCTCGTAGAACTGTTGGGCAGTCTGTTTTATACAGGCCCTAATCATGGCGACATCCATTTCATCATGCAAGGTCTTCGTTGGGGAGTCTCGAGGAAGGTGCAAGGCAAGTCGCACGGCTCTACCTTGGAGCTATGTATGTGGCAGTTGGCTGCATTTCCTCCACTGTGGATGCATGTTCTAGCAATGTTCATCAGTGCCAGATATACCATAATGCCACAGAGTGGCAGTGTCTTCATCTCATGGCGTTTCTGCTGTGAGCTGGTGCAGTATGTTGTCTGTGCCAATGACATTCGGATCTGGGATAACACCAAGAGAGTAGACTCTCTTCCCACTGTTCCCAGTTCACCTTTCCTAGCTGCTGGCATCTTTTATGTGCCTCCATACCTTCAAGACCCATGTCAAAATTGACCGGCAGGTGGTCAGATGAAAGAGCCACTCTACTCATTGCTGTAGTGAGGTGTCCGACTCCTCTCGCTACTGTGATATTGAGCACGTGAGGATGGTAGCACACATTACTAGGGTAGTGTGTGGAATCATACCACCAAAGAATTACGGCATTGTGCTGTCAAGCTATATGTAGCTGGCAGTGACCACTTGTGTTTGTAATCCTGGAGTACCATTCTGCATCTGCGTGGGGTAGCCGCGCAGTCTAAGGCGCCTTGCCATTTTTCACACAGCTCCCCCCCCCCCCCCCCCCCCCCCCCCGCCCCGTTGGAGTTTCAAGTCCTCCCTCAGTCATGTTTGTGTGTGTGTGTTGTCCTTAGCATAAGTTAGTTTAATTTAGATTAAGCAGCGTGTCAGGCTAGGGACCGATGGCCTCAGCAGTTAGGTCCCATAGGAACTTACCACCACCACCATTCTGCATATTTTGCTTTGAAGTCTCCCACAATAAAGAGTTTACCACAGAGAAACAGCAGTGCTTCAAAATCTCTAGGGTCTAGAAGGCGCCCAGATGTCCTGTATATAGGAATAGAAGTGTTCTGGCCTGATTATATTTCTACTGCGACTACAGTGGCCACAGCTGTGAGAATCTGTGGTAGCTGCACAATGTGGTGCTTGAGGGACATCTTAATGTAAATGGCAATACTTCCTCCCACTGCTAGCATATCATTTTGCTGGAAAATGAAATTTGCTGTCCTCACATATGTGCCATATTTCAGGAAAGTTTCCTGGATGGGGCAGATGTCAACTGCCTCATGACATAGGAACTGCCAAAACTGTCTGATCTGGGGGCATATACTGTATGCTGGAAACGCGCATACTGTTAATCTGTGGATTGCATTAGGTATAGCACACTGATCTTGCCTGTTGATGATTGCCCACAATGGCTAACTGCACTGCTGTCACAAGGATGTGCAGGAGAGTTTGGAGCAATTCTTTGAGTGCTTTCAGTAGGGAGCAGAGCACATCTTGAAATCATCTGCATTTGCACCAATTTCTTTGGTTGCAGGGATGTTTGTATGACATGGGCATTCTGTCATTGGTCCACTCCTATGAATGTCTACCCTGGCTGGCTGTGCAGACCTTGTAAGAAATTCCATGGTGTGAAACTGAGTAAGCAGAGGATAACCATTTTACTTGTGGTCAGTGCTGAAAAATTACCTATTTTGGTAACTGGTAAATTTAAAAAGTCAAGGTATTTAAAAAATTTGAGAACTCTGCTCACTAATTATGATTCCAACAGCACTGCATGGATGACCAGTTCCATCTTCACATCCACCATGCATGCATTGGATGCCAAAATGGGGGCAAAAAATAGAAAAGTAGTGCTACTACTTAACAGATGTCCAGCACATCCTGATAATCTGAGCTCAGAAATATTAAGTCAGTGTTTCTGCCTCCTAATTGCATGAGTGATCTTCAACCATTAGATGTGGGCATAATCCATTGATTTAATGGAAATAAACAAAATACTTGTCCAGAAGGCTGTATTTATTCATGATAATGGCATGAACCCAAAATCTATGACTGTAACACTTTTGGATGCTAAGGACTGTGTAGCTGAAGCATGGATGGATCTGACTTCTTTATCTATTTTTAACTGTTTCAAGAAAGCAGGATTTAATTCCACTTAAAACACACAGGCAGCACAGTAGATTTGTCTGTATGTATTATTCTTGAGTGTGTTAGGAAGTAATGTAATTAATTTATAAGGAAAGTTGTGTAAGGTGTTATAAGAGAACAATCCTGAGAGGCCCATAAAATTTTTCTGTTTGTTTGGTTTTTAATTATTTGATTTTGGGATTAGAGAGACTACTTTCAAATGGAAGAAGCACAATGAGCTCCCAGTTGTTACCTATGTTAATACTGCATCAATAATTAGCTCCATATTTTTCCTCAGAAGACTGAGTTGATCTGCCTTCAATCCTTCCACCAACAAAAACCATTAGCAACACTTAAGCTACAGTTATATAAGTTAACAGGTTACCATAGAGGCAGATATATCATAATCAACATAACATTTTATTTTATTTATGATTTCTGCTGTGTCTAGGCACTTTGAGTTACTATTCCATGCATATGACCTTTGCCAGTTTTACCATATGTTGAATGGTGAAAAGCTGAAGGGTATTTCCAGGTGCTGGAACTGACACTTGCATTTGACAGTTAAGTAGTGTGTAAGAATTGTTGTAACTTTAAATCTGTTTTCTGGGTGAGGTGACATTCTTCCTCTCTTCTTCTATTTTCCTCTTTCTATTTTTTATATTTTGCTGTTCATAGAGTTGAGTGGAGACATTCAGTTCATTATATGTTGACAGTTTCGTAAGCTCGAGTGGCCAGATGTGAGAGGCTGGGTGCCACTTGGAGGAGCCATTCTTGGTGCTAAGCGTACGTTACCAGGACGTCGGCTACCAAAAATTGCAGAGCAGCTACGGAAATTTGGCATACAGGGTTTGCTGATAATTGGAGGCTTCGAGGTAATGTAAATTAGGCTGTTTTGTACAGTTAAGGAAATATGCTACCTCATGATAGGAGAAAAATCTCATAGCTAGTGCATGTCATTAAGACACTCTTGAGAATTAATTAAGTCAACTGAAATATTGGTAACTACAGCAAAACAGATACTATGCAAAGAAGTAGGTCAACTTTCTGTTTATGTATGGTTTTATATTAACAGGAATATGAAAGTAAACTGACAAACTAGTTTGGTTTGCAAGGTAGATTGTAGTTTACTCCCAGCTATATCCCAAGGCATATTGTCCATCATTTATATGTGTGAGTAGGAAAATTATATAGAATAATAGTTATTACTCATTATCACAAGTCCGCACCCGGTAGGTGTGTGGTCAGCATGACAGAATGTCAACCCTATGGGTCCGGGTTCGATTCCCGACTGGGTTGGAGATTTTCTCTGCTCAGGGACTAGGTGTTGTGTTGTCCTTATCATCATCATTTCATCCCTATCAACGTGCAAGTCGCTGAAGTGATGTCAAATCGAAAGACTTGCACCTGGTGACCGGTCTACCCGACGGGAGGACCTAGTCACACGAAGTTCATTCATTATCACAAGACTCCATAATTGTAATTTCCCATTTGTATAACCCTATAGAACTAGAAGGCAGAGCAGCGCTTATATCTCATTGAACAGTGTTATTTATCCATGTAGTTACATATGAGCTTTATTTAGTAGTATTAGGTAGTGTTTGCACATTTCATTTGTTGAACAGGCAAAACTACTTCATATTTGGTAGGAGAGACAGTTTGTAATGGTCCATGTTAGAAATGACCTTCACAAAATGAGGCCATGACTGGATGTTTTTTTTATATGTATTATGCTGCAAAACTTACGTAAGCTAATTAAGTGCTACTCAGTTATGTTTGATAAAGAAACATTGTTTTTGAGCAAAATCAGTAATCTGGGCGAGGTCTTGGAAGATGATCTAGTTTGGTTCTGAGAGCCATACATTGGACAAGACAACATCCAACTGATGACCAAATCTGCAAAATTGTGGGAGATGCTATAATGACAATAACAAACATTATCAATATAATTCCAACTCTGTGAAAAATACGACATTATGATGAGCATTCCCTTTGATAGAGACAATTTCCAATTCTAGCAGATTGCACATTTCATTTAAGTAACATACTTCCAGTATGAAGATACTCTGAAAAAATAGACCAGCTGTTACAGTTCTACATAAAGTCTGAATGTGATTTCATGAGTGCAAAAATGTACAGAGGTGCACAGCAAGGATTTTTAACACATTATAATTTTTAAATTTTTATTATTTTTTAAACTGCTCTCTAATTTTAAATAAAAATATGTTTTCTGTTGTTGAATGTATATATTATTGATGTAAGGGCACCTTTATCTTGGAAGGATTGTGACTGTTAATTGCCCTGTCCTAAATTCACTCTTCTTTTTCACTGCAACTGTCTGAAGAACTCTTGCAAGTATTTTTCGTTAACCACTTCACATAGTGTTCTTACTGCAAACTTCGTGCTTTGTGATCTCGGCTGCATGCCTCACAAGATGTACCTCTTTGACAGCATTCAGTGAGAGTACTCAAAGTATCTTGACCATTCCATTCACAGCTCAATGTAACTGAGAGAGATTTCTAAGTGGAAGTCATTCATGTGCTGGTGCTATTTCACTTTGTTATCAATCTGGATGTCTATGTACCTCATACATGTAGTCTTATCCAAAACAGTGACATGTATGATCATGGCATATTAATAATTCAGCTGTCCTTCACCTTTTATTCATTTTCTAATATTTCTTCTTCTCCAGATCTTGCACATAAATAACAAAAGCTACATTACATTTTAAACTTCAACCAAGAAAGGTATGGAATCCAAGCTGAATTGTAACATACATATTGACTTCTCAAATATACATCAAACAAGCTGCATCAAGATGTTCCATCAATGATCAGTGCCAGCCATAAAATTAATTTCAAAGAACATCTCATTTGCTTTTCATAGCATGATGGGCACTGTTCATGTATTAATTCATACACTATGTGATCAAAAGTATACAGAGTGGTTACACAACAACAACATCCCTGTTATGGACTGGCCTGCACAGAGTCCTGAACTGAATGCTATAGAATATCTTTGGGATGTTTTGGAACGCCGACTTCATGCTACGCCTCACCCACTGACATCAATACCTGTCCTCAGTGGAGCACTCCATGAAGAATGGGCTGCCATTTGCCAAGAAACCTTCCAGCACCTGACTGATTGCATGCGTGCAAGAGTGGAATCTGTCATCAAGGCTAAGGGTGTGCCAACACCATATTGAATTCCAGCATTACCGATGGATGGTGCCATGAACTTGTAAGTCATTTTAAGCCAGGTGTCTGGATACTTTTGATCATGTAGTGTATGAACTTGCTGCATCTTATGGCAATCTAGTGAACCATGGAACTACTATTTTCACGTCTAAGGTAGTATGTCCTCTCATGAAGTTGCTTCACTCACCACCTCATGCTGAAGACACACATTGCCTCCTAACATTGCTCGAAACATGCCAATAAAATTAACAACTCCATACAATAGCTGCAACTTTATATTCAATTCTTTATTTTATAACTTTTGAACAGTGAGTATCGTTTATCGATAAGAAGATATTTGGTGCTATGTATCACATCATATTTCCCTACTCAGACAAATGAGGCTACTGTAAGTCCCCCTTGTCAGGATCACAGAGGAGTATTTCAGACATCAGTGTCAGAAAGGCATTTTCTAAGAGAGTTATATGATTCCATGTAGAAACTAAGTTTTTATTTAATTCATCAGAAATGCTCAGAAAATGATTGTTAAATAGTGTATGTATATCTGACTGACCAGAAACAGAAATATTTTTACAATGAACAGACTTTATATTGTCGACCTTGTGCTGCTGACCAGGCACTTCCTTCAAAACTGACCATATGGTTTTAATTTTAGCCTTTGAATCAGTTATTCTATTTTTGCATCACATACTCTTTGTCTTCCTAATAGTATTTTTAAGCAACTTACAATACTGTGTGTAATGGGCTACTGTAGTTTGATTGTGACTACTTCCAACATTTTGATATAATTCCTGCTTTTTTCTATGTGATATCATCCCAATAGTCAGCCACCCACACTGCCTTTTACTGCTAGTACCCTGTTTAGAATGTTCTAGTAGAGAGCAACTCTCAAAGAGCATGAGAAATGTGTTAAGGAAAGCATTATATTTGTCACCTGTTGCGGGGCGTCGATGGTTGAACCCGGGACTCCAGATGGCCGAGTTGAAGCCGGGACGCACCGCATCTCTTTTCATCAGGAGGCCGAGCAAGTTCAATAGCATCAAGGGGCAGTGCAGAGTGATACAGCGGTATTTGGAAGCATTGCTTTATTCAGCTAGTTTACAGAAGCGTAATGTCGGCACGCGGTCCGCGCGCTGTTCCGCGTGTCCGGCCACCTCAGCACTCCTGAACTGCCGACACCGCTGCTGCAGTCATCAAGGCCGCCCAACGATGGAAGTAAGCTGTGCTCACCCAGTTGCCGCTCGCTGAGGCATAGCAACTGGCACCGTTCCTTCCGCGATTCCGGAGACTGTTACAGTCCCTGGTCCCCACCGCCCTCCATCCTGTTTGGCCTGCTCTGTCCGACCAAAGGTGGTTGTACTGGTCACCCATGGCCCTCAGACTGCCGCTGCTCCCAGGACAGGACCGGACTTGAACTTGTGATCTCCTGGATGCTGTGCCGCAACTTGCTGCTAGTGGTGCTTGCCGGATGGCAACACCTGCCGCTGACTCTTGTGCTGCCACTGCGCTGCTGCGTCTCCTGAAGCACATGCCTCGCCCAGACCCCAGTACACCAAGTGGGAAGTGAACGTGGCTCATCATGGACCTGCTGCAGACAGCTGTCACTGCCCTCCTTCAGGTAGACTGTGCATCTCCAAGTACGCTGCTGCCATTCTGTCCCGCCCTAGTGTTGTGTCCCCGAAGCCGGAATACAGCCCGAACAAGTACATAGAAATAAAGTACAGGTTTACACAGAATATTTACAACATCGCTGTCAGACTGGCCCCTATAAGTGTAGACCAGCACAAGTCCAACCCAACTCTCGACTGACCTGACATACACTCTAGCTAAAATTGCCCATCTATTTATACTGCTTTTCCCCTCACTTCTGATGTAGTGTCAGAGAGAGACAGAAACTATGGCAGGGGTAAATTCCCATACGTCAGCCATTTACACCTCGCCCTCCTGGCTCTAGCCTAGTGCCCCCACCTCATACATCGCAATAATTTCAAGCAACACTACAGTTCCCTGCCTTGGTGTTTCTTCACACTAAACACATCATGTGTGCAATAATGCTGTTGCAGCTCTGTGCCCTGTTTACTCTGCTTGGTCTACTGGCTGCTGACTATTATTACACACTGTCAGTGGCCCCAGACTTCATTGCCCAACCGCGCCTTTACTGAATTTTCACAAAATTCCCCTTTTCTATGACTAAGACTAACACTGGTGCACATCTGTGTTATTGGCACTATAAACATCCTGCCACTCTTGTTCCTTAATGAGGTTTAAAAATCTTTCTGTTGCTATTGGATTAGCTTCCCTACATAATTTGCAATTATATATAACGTTTGTTTGCATACAAAAGCCTTTTAGTGTTAAAATTTGTCCATCATGGTCTGAAAGGCCATTCACTCTTTTACTAACAGGATACCCATCTAGTAATGAAGAATGAATAAAAATATTGTCTGTGGCTGTGCTACTGTTCCCCTGCAACCTGGTTTTTCCTTTTCCTTTCACACTGATTTTTCCTTTTCCTTGCACAATCATATACAAAATTAATATTGAAGTCATGACATATAACAAATTTTTGGTACTTCCTATAAAGTGAACGAAGAACCCTCTCTAACTTGAGCAGAAATGCTCGGAGGTCAGAGTTAGGAGAACTATAAACAACAATAATTAGAAGTTTAGTTTCACTAAATTCAGCTGTTGTTGCACAACTGTTGCTGTTCAGTGCAGTGCCGTGTTACATCTGTGGACTCAAAGGGAATACTTTTTTTTTTACGTACAGGGCCACTTTCCCACTCTGCAAAGAACTCCTTGAAAAACAGCCAACTAATCTATATCCTGGTAAAGGAAGCCACTGAATTGTCAAATAATTTAAGTGGTGCTCTGATATACCAATAATGTCAGAGCCAACATCTGTAAGCAGTTCACTAACTTTATCTCTAATACCTCTTATGTTTTGATGAAATATGCTGATTCCTTCTCTACTTAGATACCTCCTCTGAAGGTGATTGCTTTGTTGGAGGGACTTCCTTTAAGCAGTTATACCTATTAGCTGATTTCAATCTAAAAAAAGGTGCAGCTCTAACACAAACTACTGGAGGAATTTTTCCATGAGTGATCCCACCACCATCCACAACACTGTCACCTATAAGCTTTGCCAGCCTCTGCTTCTCAAATCTATTGAGATGCAGGCCATGCCTAGTAAAACACAATGTACTGGTCGATTCAACTGGCACTACTGCAAAGTGACCCACGCCCTCCGCCATCAGTGCTTTCTCCAGCCCCATATCTAAATCACCTCCCTGCAAAATCTCCAATCTGATAACGGTCAGCTGTTTGGACAATTTCATGTCTGCACCACAAGAGTTATTTATCCTGATGTGTGTATTACTTACCCATTGCCTAACTCCCTTAAACATTCCAAAATCTTGTGTATGAAAGGCCTTACTTATCGAATTCATCTTTTCATTTGTGGCTCTACTACACTAATATGTTTACCAACAGATTGGTTCCTATGCTTGCCCACAGTTGTTACTCCGTAGCTCAAGTTAGTTCAACTCACGAGTCAATTCTAAGAGACAATATATGCATATCAATTGCCTTTCACCATATCTAGGGCATGCTTTATGGCAGTTTAATATTCTTGGCCATGTTACCTAAATGTAATGATATACTTCCAGGAGATGTTGCCCCACAGCTCTTCTGTATTTGAAAAATGCCATATTACCACATTGAGCTGTGGTAAAATCCTTTATTTATACAACCAGTTTCATTTGTCTGACCACCATGAGGTTCATAAAGTACTTACAGCCTCACATTAAGCAAAATATAAGATCATTATCATCAGGTGATAAAATCGTGAATAATGCACTGTTATCATATCATAATATAAATTATGTCATCAGTTTATAAGAGCCGTATTAGAGAGTGCATACATTCATGTTAAAACATCTGAGTGTATACATTCCCGAGCACAGTTTTTATAGATTCACACCATAATTCATATTACAATATGATAACAGTGTATGATTCTGTACAAAAAATTCTGGATCTATAGCCACAAAATTTTTCTGTGCTTACCTTTCAATTATTGTGCATGGTCTCCTTCAAAATACTCCCCACCACAACAAATACACTGCTCCCAAATGCCGTTTCCACTTCTGGAAGCAGTCTTGGTACCCCTCTTGCAGGATTGCGGGAAGCACAATCTATAAATTTTCTTGTATCTCGTCTATTGTTGCAAATCTTCATCATTTCAACAGGCTTTTTAGTTTTGGAAATGAAAAATAGTCCACAGGGGCCAGGGCTGGAGAATACAGAGGATGAGGTAGCACAGTGATTTCATTTTTTGTGCGGTAGTCAGAACAACAGGGATGGATGCACAGGTTTGTTATCATGATGGAAGAGCCATGAAGTGTCTCACATTTCAGGCCATTCCCTTCTCACATTTTCTTGCAGGAATTGCAGCATGTCCTGATAGTACCATTGATTAACAGTTTGCCCCTGTAGCGTGAGTTCATGATGAACTCATTGGCATGAGTTCATGATGAATTCATCCTTCAAAGTCAAAGAGAACTATCAGCACGGCTTTGATAGTTGACCTGACCTGATGAGCATTTTTTGATATTGTAGAACCTTTCCTGACCCTTTGTGAAGACTGAACCTTGGTCTCAACATCATAACCGTAGACTCGTGTCTCATTACTAACTATGATTCTCTTAAGGAACATCTTGTTCTCATCTGTGCGACTCAAAGGCTCTTCATATATTGTGAGGCGAAGATCTTCCTGATCTTGACTTATGAGCTGTGGGATGAACCTGGTGGCAACACAATGCATTCTAAGATCCTGTGTCAGGAATTCATGATGTGATCCAACTGAAATGTTACATTCTTCTGTGATCTCTTGGATGGTCAGTCTTCAATTGGCATGCAAAATTTCATTGACGTTCCTGATGTGTCTCATTGATAGACGTTGAAGGGTGTCCTGAACAAGGGTCATCTTTAACTTCTGCCTGGGAATTTTAAATCATATGAACCATTCATAACACAGAGTACAGCATAAGCACACATCACTGTAGGCTTCCTGTATCATTTGGTGTGTCTCTGTAAAAGTATTCTTGAGTTTCATGCAAAATTTAATGCAGACAAGTTGCTGCTCTAACTCTGCCATCTCGAAATTCACAAACTGTGAAGCACAATGTACAACAATGAAACTTCTGGTAATTACACATTAAACATGCATAGATGCCAATCACATTATGCCTCAACACACCACTGGTGCAAAATTACCAACGTTCTGGAATTTTTTGAACAGACATAATATTTTCATGGTTTTATCACTTGATAATTATGATTTTACATTTTTCGTAACTTGATGCTATGAATATTTTTATGAACTTGATAATGGTCAGACAACTGAAACTGGCTATACAAATAAAGTATTTTACCAGACATTAAAGGCAGTAATGTGACATTTTTCAAGGAATAGTATACCATCCAGCTCCACTATGCACTATTGTAAATCAATTTTAACATGGTGTTTAAGCAGAAAATTTAACCCTAAGATTGCATAGTCACCCTCACCACAATGAGGCAAAACTGCCATACAAACACGGAAATTTCTTATACCAAAGCAAAATCTCCATACTGCTGATCCCAGTGAGCACACATCATTTTGACTCACACCAGTTAACTTACATCATGGTGGGCCCAATCTCGTATTCTCCATGATGTCAAAACTTGCCATAGACACCTGTGAACCCATGTACAATAAAAACTTACACTTCTCTCACTGGTGGCACCATGCAGTGACTCTGGAGCAACCCCCCCCCCCCCCCCCCCTGCACCCTCCCCAAATGCCCAAATGCTGTTAAACAGTGAACTACTATTCCCACTCCGTGTACACATATCATTCCCCATGTTAGGGTTTTGCCTGCAGTCACATTCTGGAAGCCCCATTTTTTCGCATTTCTCACGTTGAGACACTCTGCTTTTCCACCATCTATGATCCTTTTCTCTACACCTCTAACATTTAAGACCTATGCTAAACATTGGTTACAGCATCTATCTATTCCTACACTGTTTTAGTTGCTATGCCTTCAGGTAGCACTTTGGAAATTTTGTCCACATGTTTTTGGCATATTATGTGACAACTGCCACAAAAATATGTTTGTAATTCCCTCTGTCCTCATTCAGAAGGATGCTTATGGTATCATTGCTTTCCATCAACTAGTACATAGTAACATTCAGCTTTAGAGCAATATTATTCCTGATATACATCAGTGACTTTCCCACTAGTGTTACTCTTGGTGAAAAGATTCTCTTCACTGATGACAGCAGTATTATAGTCACTGAGAAAACAAGAGAACTCCTTGCCGAGAAAGCAAATGAAACTCTCAAGGAAGTTTATGATTGGTCAATAAGCAATAAAGTGACATTGAACACAAAGAAAATTAATGCCATGAATTTCAGTTTGAAGAGGAAAAATGAAAATGTTAAATTAAATGTAGATGGCACCTCTATAGACTGTGTAACAAATGCAGAATTTCTAGGAATGAATATTGATTCTCAGATGAATTGGTGTGAACACACAAAGGTACTTGCGAACAGAATGTCATCAGCTTGTTATGGCCTTAGAATTCTATCATCAGTGTGTAACATGTAGTGTCTTTTAGTTACATTTTATTCATATGTACACTCAGTTCTTAGCTATGGCATTCTTTTTTGGGGAACAAATGCACAAAATATGAACACAATTTTCAAACTCCAGAAAAGAGTTATAAGAATAATAACCAAAAATACTAGTCATGTTCATTGTAAAGATCTGTTCAAAACACTGGTGATTTTAACTGCTCGTTGTGAGTACATTTGCCAGTCAGTTATACACATCATTATTTGTGAAATCGTCGCAAATGCTAGGAACAACGTATTCTCAAAACACACACATTCGAAGAATGAGTGCTCCACAACACAAGAAGACTGCAGGAATGGGTATAGACAGACGACATTGGGCAAATGGCTGCTGAAAACAGCAGGTAAAGCTGATTCTTCCCAAGCTCCCCTGTACATGGAAACAGACAAACTTGAATAAATGGATAGTGAAAAATACCAAACCCACTCTGTCAACTGATATTTCTTTTTTAGGGATAAATGTGTAAGTGGTTCTGGTAGGGTGACACGTCCATCAAGCATTCAACAATCCAAACTCACTTTTAAATTAATTCAGCAGAACTTTCAAAGTCTTGGCAATAAGCACAACGAGTTGGATACCATTGCAGCAATTGATAACCCCGATGTTTTAGTTATAAGTGAACACTGGTACACAGATGAGCTAATTAGTGTATGTAAGCCACTTTCCATGATCTTTTGCTCTGCCTTCAGTACAAAAGAGAAACGTGGTGCTGGGGTAGCTATCTTTGCAGCCAGTGGTAGTAATTACAGTGTAACAGATGTACATGCTTTCAGCATTGAGGGTGTAATAGAACTAGCAGCAATCAATTATAAGTAGGGGAAAGAGAACTAAATATTACAGGCCTATGCAGACCTCCATCTGGTAGCCTAGATAGTTTCTTCGATGTTCTTAATGACCTGCTTGTTGACATTGACAGTAAACACTGCAATAAAAATGGCTGGGTTAACATAATACTAACTGGAGATATAAACATTGACTTGCTGTCCAATGACTCTGTATCTAAAAAACTAATGCTAATACTAGCTCACTTTAACTTAACATTTCTGATAAACAAGCCCACTAGAGAGCTCAATAGTGTAAAATCATGCATTGACAACATTATAACTGACATGTCCCACTTTTCATGCAGTGCGTCAGTTCTGAAGCTTGCCATTTCTGACCACCTCGCAACACAGGTATTGATAGAAGCTGAAAATGTTCATGTGAATAGAAAAGAGAAACAATATGTGACAAAAAGAATCACCAATGATGGCAATGTTAAAGATTACAACAGTTTGCTGAAAAGCTTACAATGGGGTGGAAAAAAAAACAGCATTACTTTCAGTGATTTTTCATTATTATTGATTCAATGTCTCATGTCCAGAAATGACCTTTGCAGTAAATGACTGCAAAAAGATACAAAAAAATAACTGGGTAAATCATGATGTAAAAACAGCAAGAGAGAAACTTAGACTTTTCCAATATACAACGATAAATAATAACAATAATAATAGACTAAAGGTAGAATTTAAGAACTATCAGGATTACTATAAAGATCTAGAAGCTAAAAGTAAATATGTAGCCACAATGGTAAGAAACTCTACTAACACTGGTTTAGCTGTTTGGAAAGTAATAAATCACTTTAGGGATTGTAAAGACAGATCAACAAGTGAATTTACTATAAACCATAAAGGGCATATCATTAAATGTCAATGTCAGATTGCAAATGTTTTTAATGAGTACTTTTCTTCTGTTGGAAAATTTGTCAATGACCATTTTAAGAATCTTCAGCATAGATATAGGGGCATTCCAATAAAACAAAGCATATACTTGGCCCCAACCAATAGCAAGGAAGTCAAAACCATAGTAATGTCATTAAAAAATACAAAATCAGCAGGCTATGGTGGCTTGTCCATCAGTACACTGAAAAGATGCATAGAAAACATATCTGATGCCATAGCCACAGCAGTAAATGAAATAATTACATCAGGTTGTTTCCCAGATAGTCTAAAGACAGCACAAGTAATCCCAATTTACAAGAAAGGTGATAAATCTAAAATTGAAAACTACAGCCCCATCTCAATCTTACCTGCATTTTCTAAGATAGTTGAGAAAGTTATTTAACTAGACTATTGACATTCCTGAGTCAACACAATGTAATACTTGAAAATCAAAATGGCTTAATGAAAAACAAGTGAACTTTAGTAGCAGCAGCACAATTAATAGACAAAATAATAACAGCGATAGAGAACAAGGAGTATGTAACTATAGTGTTCCTTGATCTAGAAAAAGCTTTTGATTGTGTCAGCATTACCATATTACTTGACAAGCTGTGGAACCTGGGTATCAGAGGAACTGGCTATGAGCTAATAAAATCGTATATGAGCAATAGGAAACAATTTGTCTTGCTTAAAACAAACAGTGGGTCTTACAAATCTAAAATTACTGATATCAAATATGGAGTGCCTCAAGGTTCTGTCTTGGGACCCCTTCTTTTCTTGATTTATGTTAATGATATACTGTATTGTTCTCCTAACTGTACAAAAATATTGTATGCAGATGACACATCAATAGTGTGTAAACACAAAGACTATGAGAGTCTGCAGGTGCTGTGCAACAGTGTAACTAATGAAATATTCAAGTATTTTAATCAAAGCCATCTAAATGTAAGTGCTTCAGAGACTGCAATGATGGAATTTAACACAAGGAAACAAATAGAATTTGACATGAAATTATCCCTAGGAAATGACATTGTAAAAAAGGAAAAATGGACAGAGTTCTCAGGAATTACAATCCAGAACAGCCTCAAATGGGACATGCATATGGATTACTTAGCATGTAAGCTGTCGAAGAATGTGTTTGCTATAAATATGATTAGCAAATATTGTAAGGACATGTGTGTACTAAAAACTGCTTATCATGCCCTATTCTCATCAAATTTAAACTATGCTGTAGAAATATGGGGTGCAACAACTCAAGCCAACCTAAGCACATTATTAATACTACAGAAAAAAGTGGTGCCAAACCTCGAGAATCATGTCGGAATCTGTTCCCAAAATTGGGTGTGCTTACCATTATAGGTGTATACATATTGAAAGTTATATTGCTTGTGATAACAATAAATCCAAATTTCAACTGTGACCTGCACCAGTACGATACAAGGCAAAAGTTCAGATACCATGTAAATAGCCACAGAACAGCTTTATATGAAAAAAATGCAGTTCATGCTGGGCTGAAGTCAGCCAAAACCCTACCAAAAAGTCTCACAACCATTCCTACTAACAAATTAAAAGATCAGCTAAAAAGAATTCTAATTGAAAACCCTTTTTATTGCCTAGATGAGTATTATATCTGTATGAAAAGTGCTTCATAAGTATGTCAAGCTCATAGTTTTAAGTAACATACAAGTAATTTAATGTTGATAAAAACAATATTTTTAATGTTGTGATTGTATACTACCAAATGTAAAATGCATCAAAATGTAAAATTTATTAATACAAACAAATCTTTAGTTTGTAATTTATAAACTGACATATTCAGAAGAATAATCTGTATGATGTCCTGAAACTGTATTATTTCTAGGGATTGTATTTGATCATTCGATGTTGGATAAATATTATTATTATTATTATTAACATTGGTAATTACTGAACAAAAAACTCTGTCCATGACCATGCAACAAGAGATAGAATCAACTTACATTTACCAAGAAAAAATAAACATAAAACTCGAAACAGCATTTTCTACCAAGGAATAAAACTGTACAATAAATTACCAAAAGAGATTAAAGAAATGGCAAAAATTCACTTTTTTTTAAAAAAGGCAGCTAAAATGTACCTGTTATGCTATACATTTTATACATTGAAGGAGTACTTAGATAAAACAGAGTAGGGGTTTGATAAAAAAAATTTGTACAAATAAATAATAATACTAGTAATAATAATAATGATAATGATTATAAGACATCCAACATTCCACATAACACCTTTACTTTATCACCAGTGTGTGTGTGTGTGTGTGTGTGTGTGTGTGTGTGTGTGTGTGTGTGTGTGTGCTACTACTACTAATACTGTCCGCAATTTCTTCAATAAATTCCTGTTCCCCCCTCCTCCTATGACACATTGCTCAACTGTTCCCTGTTCTTTCCTCCACATTGTTTTCGTGCCTTTTTATTGTCTGATTTAACAATGTCTGATATGGCTCCATGGTGGTAACTTGCTCCACCACTTGTTTATCCACTGCAAGGCCTGTGTCCACAGGAAAAATGGAACAGGACAGGTTCGAACACCAATACCACAATCAGTTCATTTTCACTCATGACATCAAAGTGATGTTGCAGATTGTCAATCTGCAACATCACTTGTAGGCTCTGGATCTTCTGTCAGCAAAATATGGTGGTATGACACTACATGTAATGGTCTGGCATGAACATGTCGACACTTATGCTAATACCTGAGCTGCAGGATGGCAACTTTCAGCCCAGAATGGCATGTGCAAGATCTTTGGGGTACCATAGTGAGCGTAGAATCAAGAATGTTTACTCAAAAAAAAACATCCTTTATTAATCATTGCTCCCATACGGGAGTTTCAGAACCACAACCAGGAGACAGCTAAGAGGCGATGAATGTGTATGATAAGGCAGCAGAGTGCTGTCACAGAAAAGCAGGGTTGGCAATATGTGTGGCCTTGCTGATACAAGACTGGAGATAGATTGATAGCCAGCAAGCTTATGCCTGGACTTGGGTACACCACAAGAAGTCCCAAGCAGCTGGTAGAGGTGGGCAGATGCCTTGGTGAACTGAGGACCTTTGGAGACTAGCTAGAATGTTAGGTGATACCCCAATGGCAGCCTCACCTTGGTGATACTAATTTGAGGACCAGAACCACCTGCACTATCTGATGGTTCATACACCAGCAGCTTTGCTTGGTTGTTGATGCTGCTCAATGCAGCTGTAGTTGATTGACCTAACATTTGACTGATGACTGATGTGGAGACTGTCATGGCACCAGCAAAAGTCAGGAGTCCAAGTTGTGCTAATATCTGAGTGGTATACTTTTATTTCCAGGTAGGTGTGTTGTGGTAGGAACCCGCATCTCATCACTTAGCAGGCTGCAGAAACACAGTTTTGTGCTACGACACAAAGTCATCCACCCCAATGCTGATGGTTCTGTATTGCAGAATACCACACTACCATTATTTTAGTAACAAGCTGTAGAATTGCATATGAGGCTGACCTGCTCCCCCATTTACTTGTTGCAACAGCTTTCCTGAGGCTGATGTCACAACAAAGGCTGATGTCACAACAAGTGGCCAATGTTTTGCATTTGTGATGACACAATAAAGAATATTTGCCTTATTGCTTGTGGTATATCTTTACGTCTTGATCAGAAAATTCCTCAGCATTAAGTGAAGCTCTCTTCCTGTCACAAGACATATTGATTCCAGATGTTGTCATTTCTTTTCTTAGTTTTCAATGTAATATTGTCCATGACTTGTTGTAAGGATGTAAAGTGAACTGGATTGGAGAAATACATTAAGGAAATAAATGGTTTATCTACTGTTTCCTGTTATTTATGTAGTAAATTCTCTATAAATTGTATAACTGGGGAAGAATCACATTATTACAGAAAAATCAAGATTGTTAATTCCTCCTAAATTAAATGAACAATATGTTTTAAAAAAGCACTTGGATCATATAGTAATAATGCCCTATATCTGTCATCAGCAGTAATACTAATAGGAAACATAGTCTAGAAATTCGTTAACAGCTCATTCTTCAACCATTGACTGCAGAAAAGAAAAGAAAAGACATCATCTTCACTTTGTTCTCCTTTTAGTTATTACTCCGTTAACACTTTGCAGATATAGCTGATTTTTTGCAGTGAATGATTGCATTGTGCATCCTCACATACCTCTTTGTCAGTTGTAATGGTTTATTACCTTCTATAAAAGCAGGCCTTGAATTTTTCAGGATTTTGGAGAAAGTCGTGGTCACTCCATTGGTCTGCTGTTTGACTTGTAGCTCAGTTCTTGTCATAATGTAAATGTGTTGCTGGTCAGCACCTCACTGATGTTATGTTTGGCAGGTTCACCTTTGCAAGTGTCCTACAGTGCTGTGCATTTGGTGTTTCTATGGGCATCACACTGATTTATTGGCATGTCCTTCCTCTTACTTTATGGATGGGTGGCACATCGTACATTCACTGCACAAGAGAATGGCTCAGTTTCAGTTTCTGTGGAAGCCAGCACCCCAAATTTGTTGGCTAATGTACAGATGTAACATACTGAGCTCTCTCTGGTCTCAGTCTCTCCTGTGCAGGATGCCTAGACCTAACACTTTCTGCAGAGATGGTATACACAGGACAGGACAGAACTTGATGTACCTTTGATATCATTGGTATATGACTTTCAGTATCTCTACCAACACATCTATTTGCAGCAGCTTTCAATTGTTTGAAAATAGTAAGGGTTATTTCCAGGTGCTTACAAACAACAACTTACACATCCCATGCATGAGAACAGCATACACACTGGTGTTGCACTGTATCTGGTGCAATATTTAACAGAACAGTAAACAAACAATTTCATGGTGTCTATTCTTTCAGACATATCTGAAAGAACAGACACCATTTTGATCCTGCAGACACTATGAAACAAAACACAAAGGAATTAAGACATTAGCTGCCAGTTGGCATTATTTATATCATTGAGGAAAGTTGAAAATCTGCACTATTTAGCTGCACCTGAAATTCTATGCCCAGGAATCATGCAGGTATGGATGTGTGCAGGTTAAGAAATGTTGTGGCAGTTCTGAAATATTACTTGAAGATAATTCCTTTGAGACATGGTGTACGGTCTGGTACTTACCTTATCTCCCCAATCATGTACAACTATGCTGGCATAAATGCATTGACTATTCTCTTCATGTTGACTTCTTCTCTGAAAATGTCCACTTCAAAATGCAGGGTCTCATCCTGTTTGGGCATAGATATTAGGATGTAGCTCGGTAGGGGAATGAAAACTTGTGACTGTTGCATATTGTAACTTTTAATTTACACATTACTGGGAGAGTGCAATTACCTATTTCTGTATTGCACTAACTCAAAAGACCACAGACAGTGAGATTAGTGAAAAAACAAAAACAAATGAGGTACATAAAATAATTGATAATTTAACTTTCTTTTTTCCCTTAGCTTACTCAGATAACCATACCTCCGTGCAATATAACAGGGATAACATGAATATTTATTTATATGTGTAGGCCATTTAAAGAACCTACACATCTTGTAGAATTGGGTGTACTGTTCATGTTCCACATCTTCCCAATACAATATTTCAACATTGTAACTTAGCATCAAAACATTGTGTTGGGCAGATGTGGAAAACCTGTAGAACACAAGATGACAATAAATTGCCACCAAAGTCTAAGAAATTATATGAAAATAACTTCCTTGTGCTAGAGCAAACATTCATTTTCAGTGATGTAGACTTAGTTATAACAGAAAAGTTAAAACATAGAATGCAAATACTTTACTCAACTTAACGATGAGCTGACCCAATCTAAATAAAATGTTAGTAAAAAAAAAAGTGTTTCAGAAATTAAGCAGAAACTTTGCATTATTCAGGCATGATAGTTTCAGTTTTACAAACATAAATAAGCAGTAAATGTGGAAATTTCTTTCAGTAACAGCTACAGAAGAAAAATTAATCTCTAGATAGGAAAAGGAAAGCACCAGGTACTGCATGATGTTATCTGTCTGATAAAATGTTCTCATGGCAGGTCAGTTAGAAAATTAGAATACTCTAATATTATTTCCCTGGTGATGTATGTACCGTCTGTGTTGTAAAGAAATTTCAAATGAGAAAATGAAGACACTTCTAGCTCTAAAACTGAAAATGGTGATTACAACATGACCAAGAAACATACTTAAAAGGCATACTATACATTTTCTGATTTTCTCTATACAGTTTTAATTCGTTTCAAACAGCAGCAGAAAGAAAATTATGGTGACACCTGGTACCTAACAGTGAAAACTACTTATTTGGGACTTCTATGAGATCAAAGCTACAATAGCCAAGTATCTAGAAGGAAAACTATATCTGAAGTGGATCTTGTACTTAACCAAGAACACTCATAGCAGATCATTAATTAACTGGTTCATACCATGTTCAATGGATGATTTAGAGGACATATTACAAAATTACTTTACGGTAAGGAGTTGGA